>NW_022994465.1:0-48024 GCF_012275295.1 Melopsittacus undulatus | reverse complement strand
AATACTGCCTCATTAACACAACAATTCCTAATTACATTATCAGCCCATCTGGCAAGAATTGCTTACAACCATCACATGAAAAAGAAAACATACTAGCAAACTATAGGCTGTGTTTGCCCACAGTTATTATGTGTTATTATTGGCACAGATAGTCAGTCAGGTTGTTTCAGCAATTTGTTTCCTACAAATTAGTGATGTTACAATATACAGTGGCTTTTTAAGCACAGACATGCCTGTATGCCTTTTTTCCTGTGTTACTTGGAAATAGCTAATTTCTAATGAACAGATTCAGAAGTCTATGCTTTAATATAGATTCTTCATCTGTTTCTCTTAAGATATAGAAATAAAACTGAATTAAAGATGAATTAGAGGAATCTTGGAAGTGTTTCTAGATGTAGAAGCCTGCAAACTTACACATAAACTGAAAAAGCTCCCACAAAACCACATTTCTGCTTGCATAATTTGCTGAACAGGTAAGACAAAAAAGGGTAAAAAAAGTCTGGTGCACTGCCCCTGAACACCGGGGACAGTGACAGGAATCTCCTGTATTTTACAGCTCCTAAACAGTCCCCGGACTGGAGCAGTCAAGTCCTCATTGCTTTGCAGCATTTCACAGAATGGTTGAGGTTGGAGGGGACCTCTGGAGGTCATCTGGTCAAATCCCCTACTCAAACAGGGCCACCCAGCGCCAGCAGACCCAGGACCATGCCCAGGCAGCTCTTGGGCATCTCCAAGGATAGAGGACTACACAACCTCCTTGGGCAACATGTGCCAGTGCTTGGTCACCCTCACAGCGAAAAAGTGGCTTTCCTTAAGTTTAGAGTGAACCTCCTGCGTTTCAGTTTATTCCCATTGCCTCTGGTCCTGGCACTGGGAATCTGTGAAAAAAGCTTGGCTCTGTTCTCTTTGCACCCTCCCCTCAGGTATTTATGTACATATATGAGATATTCCCCCATCCCCCCAAGACTTGTTTTTTCCAGGCTGATCAGTGCCAACTCTCTCAGCCTTTCCTCATAGGAGAGATGCTCCAATCACTTAAATGTCTTCTTGCCCCTTCACTGCATTTTCCAGCATGTCCATGTCTCTCTTGAACTGGGAAGCCCAGAGCTGGACACAGCACTCCAGGTGTGGCCTCAACAGTGCCAAGTAGAGGAATCCAGAAAACAACTCAGCTTTTTGGCTGACAACTGCATGGCCATGACGGTGGAGAAACATCCCACCCAGAGCCAAATGATTCTCTGCAGCTTGGATGGTATCATACCTCACCTTTGAAGAGGAAGGTGCCCACATGTTACACTGAGAAGTATTTCCTGTGGTGCTCAGAGGGAGGTCACCTCCCCAGAGGAAACATACCTATCTGCTACTACCTCCAAAAATATGCTCCTGTAGTCATAAGAAGGGTTTAACCAAGATAAGAGATGTGTTGTGAGAAAGAAAAATGAAGAGATTAATGACTTTGTCATGCTGTTTGTTTAGCAGGTGGTGCCATGTTTCACTGCCACGTCAGACTGGGGGACACAGAGGAATGGGATTCATTGCAGCATGAAAATTTGGCCAAACCAGGAGGTCAAGTCTATCAAAGATAATACCTGCTTTCACAATAGCTGAAGTTTTTCACAGAAACCATGGTGTTTGCATGTTGGCTGTGGTGTAAGCAGAACAAGTGGTGAATGGAGGCTCTTCAGGGCAGTAGCAGATCAAGCCCACCAGAGCACATTTGGCATTCACTGTCGTTCCCCTCAGCACATTCCCAGCTGTGTCAGGACCTGAGATTTGACTTCATACCTATCCTACCTTTATATTCACTCTCTCTCCCAGCCACCTAAACTACTCAGCTATCCCTGGACACTCTCACACCCGCAGTGGGCCCAGCTGAAGACTGAGAGTCTTTTGCCTGCAATCTTTTAATGATCTGCACTATTAGACTGGGAATAATACTGGGTTTTTTTGTTCTCTCTCTGAAAAGCAATAATCTCTTTCTTTGCCAGAAGATTACAAAGCACTATCTGGATTAGCCAATCTATCCATGCTTAAGAGCTCTGCGTGCTTCTGTAGTTGAGATTTGTATTAAAATACAAATGCTGAAGTGACTGATTGCTCTGAAGGATAAACTTGCTAAACTAAATTGTGAGTTGAAATATGAGCATCTGACTCTGGGACTGATGAATAGTCATTTTGAAGAGAAATATTACAGGAAGTGCTTTATATATATTATAATTTTGACAATAAGGGAAAGCTATTATGCTTTAAAGACAAAAAAAATAGTCACCCAATCAATCCTGGTAACAAACCAAAATACCTATTCTTCATTTCTGCACTTTCATTTCTGCCAATGCCTTTGCTTCCTTAAACATTAGCATTCCTTCTGCACATACTGTCTCATGTGGTATCTTATTTTTCAGTCTGAAATTTATTTGCTGTGTCTAGATTTATCATACAACACATCCATCCTATTCATGCTATATGAACATGTTTTTGCTGTTGAACATGAGCTATTACTTGCTTATCTCAGAGCTGTGTGAATTGTAGCAATTTCATCTCATTGCCTTTCAGAAAAGATTAACCTTTTTTCCCCTTTTTTTTCTTTTTCCCTGACACAAGTCCTCTCCCATATCAGACCTTATAGCTGACAAAAAACTAAGTGGGTGAAGCACCCCTCTAGTTCACAGCTGAAGTCACGCCTTGTTCAAGGGATTGGGCTTTAAGGAAAATCTGGAGTAGAAAAAGCTCAGTAACAACAATAATGTAGAAGTCTATAAAAATCTCACCTGTAAATAACCACTGAAAGCCTTTAACTGGCTTGAGACAACTGAGGAAAACTGATAGTCTTAACAGATGTTTGGTTGTCACAGAGACCCCCTGGGAGCCACATCTTTCAGAAAAAAGGGCTTGCATATGAGCCAGCTGGTATCTTCACCAGCCTTTCTCAGTGTAACCAGCACTGCATGTTAACATCAAGTACACTCTTAGTTCTAAGAGCAGTAAGGCACCCAAATGCTCACAAATTTGAGTGAAGAAAATCTATACATTTTCTGTATTTATACTGAACACGTTCTTGAATTGAAAGATTAATGAGTGGCCTCAATAAATGGAAGATTGAAAAAAAAACCCACAAACACACCATAAAATTCAAGAATGAATGCAAGACATCAGTTATTTGCACTTGAGTACACACAGAGCTCTCGTTAAATCTAAAAGCATGTTTTCACCTGTTAGTAGGTGTATAGGAATTAAATTCATCAATTTTATGCTAATTACAGTACAGCACTGATGAGACAGTGAGACTAAACTGAATGCCACTGGGACCAACCCTCACGTCTAACTGCAAGACTCATGAGGAATCACAGTGCCCACGCAGCCTTGGTTTAGAGACAGGCTATGTCTAAGTGTTGTGCCACATCTAAATTAGTATGCATCTCATCCAGAGCTCACCCCTTTGTCCCAGAGAACATGGTAGCCAAAAGTATTGGAGAGACAGCTATTTATTTAATAATTCAACAGCTATAAATAAACTGAAGAAATGCCTGAATTCCACCTCTACCACCAGACTGATTCTTGGAGATACACTCATAAATGCCAGCACTGATTTTGTAGTCACTGTCTCAACCTAAACCTCTCTCTCACTTTTAAATCACCAAGCATAGCCACCACAGAGCAGATCTGCTGGCCACTGCTCATCAGGATTTAAACTCTTTGGAGCAATGGCCACACACATCACATGACTACTAGTCCCCAGGGCTATGGGTGCTGTAGGAGGACCTAAGGAAAGGGACAGCTTTTAGCTTCATAGAAAACAGGAAAATGGCCAAGGTGGGTGAAGGGCTGCATAAGTGTATTTCACAATACAGGGGCACTGGCCAACTCAAAAGGGTTTAGCTGTCCCGAGGGAGCTCCCTCAAGAAAGCCTCTATGCACTTGTACCCTTGCACTTAACCACAGCCTGTCTAGCTTCATTCCTGAGGAAAACCACTGTTAAATTATTTCACTTGACCTGAAGCTAAACTTTCTCTGTAAAAAAAGACAACCATCCCACTGAAAAAACAACACACCATCCACCTCAAGTGTTTTAGGTTAAATGTCTGCTACATCTATTATGTTTACCAGTACTACTTAGGGCATGATACTTCTACAAAAATAGTCTTATGTCAATATATTTTAGAGTTATTTTCTCTTTTAGGAAAATGAAATGGAGAAAGGGACTTCTGCTAATACACTGCCTTTCAGAATGCATTATCCAAGGAGGGCTTTTTTGCTTTGTTTTGGTTCGAGTTTTTTTTTAAGGAAAGTAAATCAGTAAGCCTATGTTAATGCATTATACCCCATGAATGATTACAGATAGAAGCTGCATACAGTTCAGGATTTCAATCTTCTGAGGCTTTTTCTCTCCAAAATTAGCTTCCAATTTATTTTGTCAGGTCACCCTTTCTTTACCTCTATTGTTCATTAGACTCAGAGAAACTGCTGTCTGAAAAAGAAAAGGCCTTTTCAGTTCTTCTCTACCTAGCTTCAGAAGCCCTACATTATAAAAAAAAAAGTAAAGGTTTGTTTTGAAACCAAAGCCGTAGCCCTCCAACTGCAGCAGCTGTAAGACAGCAACGTTATTTATTTGGGTTTTATACACATTTGCACAGAACCAAACTATAGTAAGGAAATTCAGGAAGACCTGAACTTACTAATCTTTAAAACCTTTCTCATACCTATACAAGCTTCTGCACTGTCACTGCCCCTGTTCCCTGTGCCATTAGGAAATACCAGAATTAATCAAGAGCCATATTTCAAACTTCAATCCAGCTTATGAAGTCCATTCCTAATGTTCTTCCTAATATATCTATAGGCTCATGAGCATTTTTTGTCCCTTTTGTCAAGGACATCACAGTAGCTTTGCCCTTCAGTAGCGGGCAGATGCTTCTCAGGAGAGATTCAGTCTCGCTTCTATATTTCTACCTCCATTAAAAGGTCTCCCTCACACCAAAGATCTGAACTTCAATCTCAAATTTAAATTTAAGACCCTGGATTTCAAATTGCACTGGATTATGTGAAACCAAGTGCTAAAGCTGCTCTTGCAATATGTAAGTACCTTTTGAAGGCAGTGATTAACTTTGAAAAAGGCTGCATTTCAGACACAAGTAGTAAAAAAAAGGAAGTTTGCAGGATGGCAGTACGAAAAATCAGTTTTGAGAAGGCTGCATGCCGGGTCTGATCTCTTCCCTCTCCTCCCCCTGTCAAGGCCCTCTTGCAGCAATATGATTCTTTTCAGGCTTTTTTCCCCTCCTCTGTCAAGATGTTAGTTTTGGAGACGGGTGTTTGTTAGCAAAGGTTTTTCAAAACCTGGAGAGCTGCACAAAGAAAAGGTGAAGGCAGGACACTCCTGACACATCAGGTCTATCTGTCCTCCCCAGAACAGGCTGTTCCCAACAGCACTGCCGTACCCACACAGGGGGACCTTTCACTATATAACATCCTTCTAGCTGCACTTTCTACCTGCCTTCAGGAATGGTTTGCTTATGGTTTTTAGTGATTTTCTTCAAGAACACCACTGAATGTTTGCATGGTATTTTCTAGTAATTTCCCTAAAACACTGTAACAAAACCAAAGTGGATAAGAATATTTTTTCTTGTTTTTTCTCTGTATATACACTGCAATAGTGAAAGACCAACCTTCCCAAAATATGAAAGCCAACAGACATAGAACGGTTTGGGTTGGAAAGGGACCTTAAAGACCATCTAATTCCAACCCTCCTGCCACGGGTGGGGACTCTTCACTAAACCAGACTGTCCAAAGCCCCAGCCAACCTCGCCTTGAACGTTTCCAGGGATGAAGCAGTCACAACTGTTCTGTGCCAGTGCCTCACCAATATCATAGTAAAGAATTCTTAACATTTTATCTAAATTTATGCTCTCTCAGTTTAAAACCATTTCCCTTGTCTGTCACTACACATCCTTGTAAAAAGTCTCTCTCCAGAATTCTTGTAGGTCCCCTTTAGTTACTGGAAAATCATGATAAGCCCTGAGCCTTCTCTTCTCCAGGCTGAACGAGCCCAACTCTCTGAGCCTGTCCTTCATAGGAGAGGTGATCCAGCCCTCTGATCATCTTCATGGCCCTCCTCCAGACTTGGTCCAACAGGTCCACATCCCTCTTGTGTTGAGTGCCCCAGAGCTGGCACAGTATTGCACATGGGGTCTCATGAGAGCAGAGTAAAGCGGCAGGATCACCTCTTTTGACCTGCTGGCCATGCTCCTTTTGATGCAGCCCAGAATAAGGTTGGCTTTCTGGGCTGCAGAAAAGTCCAGCTACGACAGGCACAATGACTGGCCTTTGGTTATTCTGATTGTATTCCCTGCTAGAATAGCTGTGGCCACATCTCTGGGAAAAGCCATATGGTCAGGCAGCTGCCCACTGGTCTGTGCTGTCTTAAGTAACCACGGGAATGCATGCAGGTGGGCCTAGGTCTCAGCATAAATAAGTTAATGCAACTCCAGTGTTTTTATTTCCCAGATAATTAATACAGGGAATAAAATAGACAGAAGGCTTTTGATCCCCATTCCACCTGACCTATTTAGGATATTACCAAGGAGCAGAATTTGATTGTCATCATGGGTGTTTCTTAGAATTATACAGATGAGTTCAAAGGCACAAACAGAAAGCAGCTTTTCACTCCATAATACCAGGAAGACTGTGTGATGGAGAGAGTAAGCAAAAGCTGTTAAGCTGTGTCACAATAATGTGTTTGATTTATTAAAAATAAGAACAATCATTTTTATTCTTATTTATTCTAACATTTTTACTTGAAAACTTGACAGAGCAATTTAAAAGGCAGATTTGATTCTGAAGTAAAGTAAGATATGATTTTTTATGAAAATTCTTTTTTTTTATTTAAGCAGCAGCATTCCTCCCCCCTGTTATTGGACTTCTTTATTTCTCTCTCTCCTACTCAAACATGCACACTTTACTCTTTACCCTCACTAATACTGTAAAGGCAGCAGCTCTGGGAAATGAACTAGCTTCACCTGTGGTTCATACATCATTACAGCTGTTAACCAAGTTCCACTATAAAAATCTTTATTACATGGGAGAACACAGAGGCATGCGGGAACACAGCTTTATTTCCAAATACCAGGTTGAGTTTGTAGGGGAGGAAGTTAAACGCTTTGTTATGCCCTCAGGTTGAGACTAAGTCTCCTAGTACAACACTGCAACAACACACAGAAGACAATCTCCTACTTCACATGGCTCTGCATATCAACCAGTACACAGGACTAAACTATCTTCTGCTTTGGTCAGTGGTTACAATCCGTTGTGTAATAATGGTCCCCTCATGTTCTACAGCAGCCCAGGGCTCCAACATTTTACCTGCTACAAGGAAGGCAACACATTGCTACTTACACACAGGAGTTCATGGTGCTCAGTCCACTGAATTGTGGAATTCTGTTAGCAACAGCAAATGCTGTCGAGCACACCTGCTGTGGAGAAAGTTTTCAAACCTGAACAAAAATGTACAGGTGTTATCACTAATGCTTGATCACTTGCCAAGAAAAGGTCAACCCAAAGGCTCACCAGAGTACAGATGAAAGTTAACTTCATCTGCAACATGTAACACATGCCAGTATTCATAACTACAGCTGTTGAGGAATTTTCTGAACTCTTTCTCCCCTCTCATACATTATTTATCTCAGCAGTTTAAATGAAAAAATCTGGCACTTTGAATCATGCAAAATGTTTGTGTTATTCCCTGAAGGACTTCGCATACATGGAGTAATGAGAAGATTATTCTGTGACAGAAGCTGAAGCACTGTGACTGCGTGAGACATTACCTTGCTACAGCACTTATCTGACTTTTGGAAAGTGTGACCACCTTTGGACTCCTCTGTCTTATTTGCAACCAGAGAGCCACCATGAAGAAAAATGAATGAATTAAATAAAAATCTTTCTAGTCATAGAGATGTACCAGTAGGACTGATGAATCATTTTCTGACATGCCTCACATTTCACTCATACCCACAGCAGACATCTACCAGACAGCACAGCAAATGAAAGTATAGGTCTTTTCATACCATGCTTAAGCAGTATGGTAATATTGCCCTGAAGACCTTCCAAATTGGTATGGCATGCTCTTGAAAAAAAAAGCTACAACTGTCAATTTCTTATGCTGCAAACAGTGACAGTGAAGTTTTCTGTATCAACAGGTATCACAATGGAATTTTGAAAGTAAAGTTTCCAATTACATAGGAAAAAAGTGAAAGAAAAAAAACCTCCTAAAAGATTTCAAAGTTGCAATTTCCAAAATAAATCTGAAGCCTGCAGTTGAAATAGACACCCTAGTATATTATTTTCTATGAAAAAAACTATTGCTGCCAAAGGCAATCTTCAAAATACACCTCCTGCTGACCTGATGTATTTTGTTTTTCTTAATACTACCATAACCTTTTCAAGGGCGGACACACAGGACCTGACCTTCCATATAGTGGCTTAGCAGGTAAGCCTTTTGTTTCTGTAGAAGCCCCAAGTGGCTGATCTTCTCTGGTATAAAGCTTCCTATGGCAGCAAAATAAGAAACTTTGGCCTTGACATGAGCCTAAACACAAGCCTAGCACACTGGCAGGCTCCAAGGTGCTCTTGCATGGCCCACTGTTGCAGGCAGATACACAAACAAAAAATAGCTGTCAAATGGATCCAATTACTTGTTCCCTGTCAAATGGCAGGAACTAGCCTTTAATGTGAGAAGGTTTATGCTCCCACCCAAGTAGAGAGGTGACTCTCAGTTCTTGAGTTGTCCATCTGTTCTTTAAAACAAAAATGCCAATGGGAAGAAGTAGTGCTAACAAGCAGCTTTAGATCCCTAGGAATGGATTAATTTGTGTCTTTAGGTAGGAGAAGTGTACCAAATGTTACTGCAGCATTAATACCTTTCCTCTTTTTAAATAAAACCAGAGTAGCAACAACTTTGAGGCAAGCATTTTCCATAAATACATGTAGTCTAGCTACAGCAGTTTTTGCTAGTAAGTAGGTACAAAAATAAACCAGCCATAAAGCTAAATAAAATCAACTAATTTTAGTACTCACAAGCTGAGCAAAGGGGACAAAATCTACAAGTAATTTATTTTTCACAATTTTTAATTATTAGTAAGCAGTGGTGAGGGGAAAGAAAGGATTGTAGAGTGCAATTACTGTCTTAACAGATTCCCTTCAAAAGAGCTTTTTAATTATGACACATTAATTGTATTCAATGAATTGTGATTTTCACTTGAATAAGTTGGTGTTTTTTTCCATTATCTAGCTTATTTTCCTGAAATTCCTTCTCCACCACACCCCACAGATCTCATCTTTTTGAGGGCTCTTACAAGAAAAAAAAAAGCAAAACAAACAAAGTCTAGAACATCTGTCCTCTGATGTCCTCTCAGTAAAATACTCTTAAGACATAAAAAGACGGCAAGAGCAGAAGGAAGAACAGGCAAAAGGAAGATGGAGAGAAGAACTCTGAGGGAGGAATGAGAAGAGGGGAAAAAAAAGGTATTATTTTATCAATCTGTGGAAAAAGGGGGAGCAAATGCTGACTCTGGCCCAAGGCTTTCTGGGGGCACAAGAGTCGACTTTACTAAGCGACTGCTCTCAGATGTATGTGGCTGAAAGCCCATAGGATAGCCATGCCTGGAGGAAGTCTGTCAAAGAAGCAGGCACATGGGCAGTAGCAAGTTCAGCAGCCGAACTTCCATCCCAAGGGGAGAAAGTTTACCAAGCTCCTTAGCGAGGCTCTTGGCCATTTCTGGGCTGCTGCAGCCTTTGCTGTGCACAGTGTGTAACTGCTGCTGTAGCAGAACCAAACCATGTAGTTGTTGCAGACATGCTTTAGGTGCTGCCAGCAGTAATGGAGCTTGCTCCGTGTGTTGGGAGCCACCCATAAAAGCACAGTAGACTGCTCATGCGGAGGTTCCCATTGTCACAACCAGACTGTTACCAAGCAGAGTTAAGCTAGTTTCTACTAGCTCAGTTCTTTAACACTGCAATCCAATCACATGGGTGGCTGCGATGTAGGCATATGCAGAGAAGAGGAGATGGAGCTAATGTTATTTTAAAACTAAGGGAGTTGATGTGCAGAAAGTTGTGAATAAAATCTATTTTAGTCCTGGACTATTTCAAGTGCCTTGAAGGACGCTGAACTAACGGATAAAAATTGAAATATAAAACTTTTTATTTTAACAGCAGCCTGGTATCTGTAGAACATGTACTACATTTGCTTCATGAACTCAGATCTTTACAGCAAAAACCAGGCTGAAAAGCAGCAAGATGTATGATAGTCCCATCAATGGCAGGAAGAAACATTTCCTTTTTCTGAGGCAGCTGAGTGCTGCCTCACTTACTTTGAAGATCTGTCCTATTCTGGGCAAAAATAGGAGCAACAAGTTCCTTCATTTATTTACACAAATTATGGTTAAATCTGTATTTTATAACCAGTTAGAAAAGGGAAAAACACGTCTGATTTATACTGGAGATGCACACTGGCAAGGATATGACATTCTATCAGCTTCTTTTTACCTAATGTGGCTATACTTGACAATGACCAGATAACATCTCAGGTCAGATTCACTTCACCTACAGTAAGTGAGAAATTTTCACAGATAATAAAATGTGGAGGCAATGTAATAGCTAACACATCCTCACAGAATTGAAGTTTCAAGCACCCTTCATGGCAATAAAGACCCCTGCAAGGCATAGTAGTTTTTAAATCTGTCTTGCCACACACTACCCCTAGAGCTCTAAGCCCGGTGGTTAGAGGAGGGGAAACAAAAACAACCACCATCATCAAAAATTAAAAAAAAAAAATATTAAAACAGTCCTTCATAATCCCAAGCATCCAAATATACAGGAATTCCACATGGACTTTCTTTTGTCCATTTGTTCATTTCCATCTCATTTCTATTCCAAATCCCAATTCATTTACTTCTTATTAACAGGCAAAATAGTTATTTGCTCACCTTCTATTTCCCCTCTTTCCAAATTTAACTGATGTTTTTGCCTTCATGGGGAGTGAAATGCAAGGAGTGGAGAAAAGTGTGAACCTGATACCTATTGCCACCATTCCTATTCCCCACAACAGACCTTTGGCCCCAGCCCACCAGAGTCCCAACGCACAATTGCTACAATCGGTAGCAATGGATAATAAAGCTTTCACTGTTTCTCTGAAGGAGAGACTAACTTTTAAAGGAGCAGTTAGTGGGGCTCTAATCTGCCTGACCCTGGAAGAGGAGCATTTCCTGAGGAACAACCATGATAAGCCTCTTCCATTCAGTGTCACCCTGTGCAGATATAGCAGGACACTGCATTGCACTTACAGACACAGCAAGGCAAAGCCTTGCTACAAACCAATGACTGTGCTATTCTCAGGGGAACTGCATTGTAATTAATAGTCATTTTTTAGATTATTTTCGTAGTACAGGCTCCACTATCTCCACGCAGTTCCTTTTGCAAGGGCTACTTTTGTATGGAAGGAGGTGCCAGGATGCTTATTTGTAAAGGCAAGGACCTTTCTGTCAACACAAGCCTGGTATGTTTGTTTTCTTTTTCTTTGGTCAAAAAACACTACTCTCCACCACACCACAGTACCCTATTAGTCAGTACTAATTCACTAATAATAAGGTCAGTACTAATAATAAGGTCAGGTTTCACCTTGTCCTTTTTATTTTGCATGCATCCAATAACAACCACCACCAAGACCTACTCAACTCATCATGTAACAACAGGAATATTTTGCATTTCAATAGTATTTCCATGAGAGAGACCTGGAGGGACCTTGACACTGCCACCTCAAAATACTCCAATATGCCAAAGCGTTTGTCTTTGTTTCTCAGGCCTCCCTTTCGGCTTTCATAAAGAGCTCAGAAATAAACACAAAAGACCCATGTAATTATTAAAAGGAAAAAAAAAAAAGAAAGGAAAAAAAGGAAAAAAAGAAAGAAAGGGAGAGAGAGCTGATCTGGAGGTTGCCTTCTGGTATTTAAACTAGAAGGATCACATTTTTGAAACTTCTGTATCTAGAAAGACAGTAAACCCCCTTTCGGCTAAATTAAGAAAGCAGAGCTTAGCTTCTTAGGGAATAGCACTGCTCCAGAAATTTGGCCCTTATCACTTAATATAACAAGACTAGTGAAGCGATGAAATTACAAGAGCAGTTGAACCTTCATTTCTTCCAACACTCAGGAAATTAGAGTTATCAATAGTTAAGGAAGAATGGCTGCATGTTCAAACTCACTAATGTGCATGTTCATCACCTTCAAAATACCAAGCTATAAATTATAAGAGTACATGACACACTTGAGGTGTTTAATATATATCCTTCTTTATCCTTCTTTTATTTAATAGCTAGAAGAAATTGAAGCAAATATACCCTCCAATCAATTACATGGGAATTGGAGTCTGTGTTTCACAGTGAAAACCATTAGA
This sequence comes from Melopsittacus undulatus, assembly GCF_012275295.1. Lineage (NCBI taxonomy): Eukaryota > Metazoa > Chordata > Aves > Psittaciformes > Psittaculidae > Melopsittacus > Melopsittacus undulatus. Next base: position 35,589 of record NW_022994465.1, on the reverse strand, counting down.
CCTTAAAACACTGACCTTAAAACTCAGAGCAAGTTTACAGGCCAGGTTTTTATTCACCCCTTGCACAGAACAAACTGCCATTAGGAAAAACAATAGACAATACCTCTTCATGCATAGAATGAAAAATTGACACTGAAATTTCAAAAAGGAGCCATGGCATTCAGAACACAAATCAGATCCTATCGTGGTTTCAATCAAACCACAGCTACATGACTCTCAGCTCTCAGAAGGCGCATGCCCAGACTGTCTTCACAATGAAGTTGCAATAATAACATGTACCTGGTCTCAATAAAAACAGAATTTGGAAATGCAGTGGGACTGCCAGAACTACCGCTACCTCATGCAATGATAACTAGCACAAGAGGCAAGATAAGGCAACAGTACTTCCTTTGCAAAACATTTAATGCACTCCAGATGGACTTCAAGAAAACTGTGAAGAACATGGGGTGCTTTGTGAGTCTGACTATTCTGTTGGTCAAAAGCTCATTCAAGAAACAAAATTAATATGAAGAGAACTGCAGTGATAATAGTGAAATAACCCTGAATGATCTTTGAATTCTTCACAGTGCTTAGAATCTCAGCACAGGCAAAATAATAAAACACAGAGCAAGGGAATTCCATCAGATTATTTAAAGAAATAAGAACAGTGCACACAATTCATATTGGGCTCTTGCCATCTCCGAGTTAAATCTGGGCTTGGAGAAGTGCACCTACGTGTAAAGCACATAATCCGTCAGAAGTAGGACACATAATAATACATACATGAAATAAGAGACCAATCCATCACACTCTTCAATACAATAGACCTTCTTTTTCACCTTTCACACATTTCTTAAGTAGGTCTGCATGTGAATGAATGAGGATTAATGGGGTTAATGACAGTTGACACCTACCTGGTAGCTAGTCTGGAGATCTGATACGATTAGGAAGGACACTGTATTGTAAGACTGGAAATGATCAGAAAGACTTTGGCTGCAAACACTTTGTAAAACTGGATTGACTGAATATAGGGTTCCTCTCTTGAAAATAAAATAAATTTGACTTCACACAGCTGCTCTATTTTTATATCGTCAGAACAAGTGTTTCAGAACTGCCATTGTGAAACTCAGTTCTGTGCTGTATTTATCTGCTATATGACAAATCAGAACTGGTACATAAGCCAAATAGTCTGCCTTAAATGACCTGAAAAACAATTCTTTCGTAGTAGCTTCCTTCCAAGAACAGAAATTAAACAAAAAAAAATCTAAAATTGCAATCGAGCAGTTAAGCAAGTTCAGTGGCACTGAAGTCTTTCACAAACACTCGTTCCCCCATACTGGCCCAATACCTTTCAATACTTAATGCACACACTTTCAAAGTCATAGGCACCAGCACTACTCCAACTATGACATTAAGTCTTGTGCCTCTTCTAATAACTTGCTATTTGGTCTTTGTCCACTATAGCCTTGTTTGCGTTTAACTATCCCCCCTCTGTGACACTATCTGGAGCAGCAGCTCTGCTATCCACCTTTCTGCTCCGCAAAAGCGAAGCCATGCAGCTCTGCAGCTCTTCTTCATTGCTTCATCCTTCTTCCTCTTTGGCAAAATGTCAGGGCAGCATTAACCTCTGTACGGGTTTGGCAGTCCTGGGAGAGGCCTGGGTAAGGAAGGGTGCTCATTTGGAGGGAGGTCCCAGGCTGGAGGGGTGCGAAAGTAAAAGAAGATGCCCAATCATGACTTTACACTGAAGCTTCTGACATAAGGGAACGCCAGGATGGGAGGAGATTTCAATCAATATGAGACATCTTTCTTTTTCTACCTGATAATGGCCCACTCTGACTCCAGCAACTCCTTGCCCAAGGAGCTTAAGACTATTCCAATGTTTAGCAGTATCAAGATACTTGCTTTTAGTACCAGCACTGTGAAGGATGCAAGTAGTACTAGCCTGTAGTGGCTTTGCAGCTTTATACTATTCATTGTGAAGCAGAAAAACAAGTACATTTGTAATCTTTAAGTCTTCCAGTTTCAGGCAGGGAATGAGATAACAAATTCATCTCCATCAAAAGTAGAGAATAAATTTTAACTGCACTCTACTGAGTCACTACATGCCAAGATCTGATTTGGAAACAAGTGCATTTATAACCTTGCTTACAACCTTGGTGGCCTACTTGTGAATAAAACTTCACATGTGCTAAACACCAGTGGTGGTCTTTCAAATAATTAACTTTTCAAGATCTCAGAACTAGTTCAAAACAGTAAAAGCTTTGCAACCAGATTCAGATTTTCTTTTTTCATATGGAAAAAAAATCACCAAGGCAAGTTTATCTGAAACCTTACATCACATGCAATACAAGTAATACTAGCTGTTAAGCGTAAGTGAAGCCTCTAGGTGCACTGAAGGCAGCATGTTTCTCCCTCTTAGACCTCTAGTCACATTATTAAAAGCCTATCATATTTTTCCTTCTTCATTTCTTCCAATTTCAGAATCCCCCATGACATATAAGGATAAGATAGGCTTGACAGTCACTTTTTCTACCTAAAATTATTTTTTCAGTTAAGACATCCTGAATTGGATTATTAGTCCAATCAAACCTGGTATCTTGATTCTGGCAGAAACCAACACGCTCCCTGGAGTAATGAAGCACACACAATGCCAGGCTAATAGAGCTACTCAAGTATGCAGCACACAACACGGAAGAAAAATTATTTCATGGCCTCTGTGGCTATCGGGCCACTCCTTGATACATCAGTCCCAGTTAGCTTTTACTTTTTAAACTCCTTTTATTGGTCATGAAATAATGCCATGCTTTCTCAATACATGTATCGATCTTACCGTCATGTATTTCAATTACAGTGACGATGTGGCCAGTTCTCCTACATTCAAGGTGTAATAAAGATTGCTCACGGAAGTCCAGAAATGTGACAATGGCTGAACACTCTGTTGGCTAGGCTTTTTGGCATTCAATGGCTTTTTATTATGTAGAGGAGCCAAAGAAGAACAAGGGTGGTTTTCTTTTTTTTTGTGTACACTGGGAACGCAAGGACCTAAACTCCCAAAGCAAACACGAAGTTCTGAAGGAAAGCCCGGAGGGCTTTCAAGAAATTAATCCCCACTCAGCTGACTAGTCATCCCCACCAGCAGCCCAGCACCGCTCCCCCTGGGATCTCATGACACAGATGAAAGAGCAACTACACTGCAAAAAAACTTCAGCAATGCTGGTGAAAGCATATGGGGGAGATTGAAGGAACCACGGTCTATTTGAAAACAATATTCTAAACACACGCATTCTTTGTGTACTTAATCAGTAACACATGAATTCCCGAAAGAAGGGCTGGTTTTGCCTGGCCATCACTTAGTTTAGCAGAAAGATTTCGAGTTATTCTCCCGGGAGGATCTTTCAGAGCACCCGATCACAATGCAACGCAGCTTTAAAAATGAAAGAATGAGAAAAGCACCCTCTGACTCCAAACCACAGCCATTGCGACTGACAGAACAACTCGTTTCGAACCAAACCGGTACCAGACACACACAGCCTGAAAACCGGGCACCAGCTCCGCAGGATTTCCCCAGCAGTCACCGGCCCCCGCACCACACCGGGGGGCACCCGGAGACGAGCCTCCCCACGGCCCAAACGAAATTCGTTGCCGCCGCTGCCGCCGAGCACAGGCACCGTCTTTCGGGGTGGGGGGAAAAGGGAGGCGCCAGCACCGAGCAAAGGGAGAAAGTTGAGTTTGGGCCGACGGGGGCGCCGGACTCCCGCCTACCGAGAAGTTTGCCTCCCTCCTAGACCCCCCAAAACCCGCAGCTCCCGGCCCGCTCCTACCGCCTGCGGTGGGGTCCCGATCAGCATCTCCAGGTAGTAGCCGCGGCCGGAGTCCCCCTGAAGATTCTCCACCATAGCTAAAAGGTTAAGGGTGCCACCAGGATCCGAAGCCAAGGCCAAGCCGTCCGCGCCACCGGGGGACTCTGGCTGCCGGCTGCTGCTTGCCGGGCGCAACACCACCGGGGTGGGCAACGACCCGGTGGGGGCGGCCGGACGGGACACGCGGAGCGGGAGGGAGAAAAAAGCGCGGCAGAGCCCCGCTGTGCCGGCCAGGAGAAGGAGGAGGCCGGGAGCCGCCAGCGGCGTCCCCATCCCGGCAGCAGCGCGGGGGGCCGGGGTCGCTTCCCAACTGCAGAGGCCTCGGCCGGAGGCAGCGGCCGCCTGGCTGCCAGACGGGAGCAGCCGGGGCGGCGGGGGGAGGAGGCGGAGGAGAAAAGAAGGAGGGAGCGGCTTACCCACGCCCCGGCTTCATCTCCCCCTCCTCCCGAACCGAGCTCCTCCTCGCGTTTCCACCGTACGGCCCCCGGCAGTGGGAGCGGGCCGGGACTCCAGCCGCTCCGACTGCTCGGGGACCGTGCGGGGAAGTCGCTCCTGACCGGTACCTATGGGAGAAACTTCGCGGTTCGGGTTAGCCTAGTTCGTAGCCTCCCTAACAGAGCGTGGCGGCGCGATAGGGAGAAAAGTTTCCGAAAGCCTTAAAGGCAGAGCGGCGGGGCGGGAGAGAGGGGATCTGCGCTGCGGGAGACGGCCGGGATTCCGGTCGCTTCTCGGCGTGGCTGCGGCTCCTCGACCCTCACTACAGCGGAGGCAGGCTACGGGTTCCCGCAGCACCCTCCTCAGGACCCCAGTGGAGCGGAGTCTGTGGCTGGGCGAGGGGTATATGGGGGAGGGGGAGGAGGAGGAAAATAAGAGGAGGCGTGCGGGGACGCTTGGGGACGCGAGTGCGCCTCTCCCACGGGTGTCCGCGGCAGCGTGTGCCTGCAGCGCGGGTGATTGATGGCAACCGCTATTCACAGCGGTGGCGTTTGGTGTGAGGAGCGGGCGTGTGCGTGCGTGTGTGTGTGTGTGGAAATTCATCTGCTGTACTAGTAAGAGCGAGGCATGAAAGATGTCCGCATGTGAGAAAGCCTGCGAGGTTTAAATGTCTTCATCATGCACGGAATTAATAACAGCAGTCCAAGTGCAGCCTTTCGAAATATGGGAACACTTAGGATGGATTAGTTTCACACCTCTGGAGTAATGACAGTGTCAGATCATTGGATGGAGCAGATAGTCCAAAAACCTGAAAAACAATGCTGGGTAAGGCTAAGCAGAGTCACTTTTGTGCCACTCTGTCAGATAAAGTTGAAAAATATCCAACCTAAGTCATGTGCACCCTAACCAATTTGCTATCCTCGTGTGTAAATCTGCTCTAAACCACATGGACTGAAATCCCTCCCCTGTCATAGTAAATGGGAAGGGCTCCCTCCCTTCCTTGAGAAGGAATAATCTTCCACAAGATTTTCAAGTGTTTCACAGGTATTAATGAACTTTCACCAGAAGGTGCACAGTTGTAGTGTTCATTCCCAGGAAGGCTGAACAAACTGTTTGCTGGAAGGGTACTCAGGCGAGTCTGTTATTCATGGCCATTGCCAGAGTTGCTTGCAGAGGATAATCCTTAAAAAGAAAATGGAAGCCCACCTGCCCCTGCTGAAGGAAAAGTTGTTTTCATAGAATCATAGAATAGTTAGGGTTGGAAAGGACCTTAAGATCATCTAGTTCCAACCCCCCTGCCACCAGCAGGGACACCTCACAATAAAGCATGCTACTCAAGGCTTTGTCCAACCTGGCCTTCAACACTGCCAGGGATGGAGCATTCACAGCCCCCCTGGGCAACCCATTCCAGTGCCTCACAACCCTACAAGTAAAGAATTTCTTCCTTCTACCCAATCTAAACCTCCCCTGTTTAAGTTTTAACATGTTACCACCCCTTGTCCTGTCACTACAGCCCCTAATGAATAGTCCCTCCCAGCATCCCTGTAGGCCCCCTTCAGATACTGGAATGCTGCTATGAGGTCTCCATGCAGCCTTCTGTTCTTCAGGCTGCACAGCCCCAACTTTCTCAGCCTATCTTCATACAGGAGGTGCTCCAGTCCCCTGATCATCCTCGTGCCCCTCCTCTGGACTTGTTCCATCAGTTTCATGTCATTTTTTCATATTTCCCACTGATGTTTTCAGTACACTTAAAATCTAGGGCCCTTGCTCTCACTTTGTAGCTACTGCCTTAGATCAGTGCTTCTGGTGTGCTTGAGCACTTTCCCTTGCATCCACAGAAGGATGGGGATGTGGGCACTGTCCTTGCCATTGCAGAGCTCCCTGCAGAAGGCGGAAAGTGCTGCAGTGCTCTTAACCTCTCCGTGCCAAAGGTGGGAAGCCTGCAAAGGGCTTGACTTGACTAGGAAATTTGGTAGAGTGCATAGACGAAGCATAGATGAAGCTTGAGCTCAGGAGGTTATTTTACTTGCAGGAAACTACACATCTGTGTAAAAGGTGAAATTATGTGAACTTTCCCCACTGCAGGAAGCCTTCTATTTGCCTGACAAGTAGGAATGTGAAGTACTGCAGTCTGGTATGCCTAGTCTCACCTGCTGTAGGCAGAGCTGGAAACTGCTGCTCTAGGCTGATGGCAGCTGAACACCTGCAGGAGTAGCTCACACGGAGGTTATCTCTAGAGTGCAACAGTAATGGCTTCTGCTAATGTAGCTGGGATAGTGACAGTTTATACTGTAAGGCCTGACTAGTCAGAGCTGAAGCTGAAGGGGATTTAAAATGCTTAGAGCTCTTCATGGGTAAGCTGAAAACTGGAGAAATGCCCCCGCCCCTTTGAGAAAGGAAATGTGAAAAGTAATCAGGAGTATAATTGAACACCCCCTCAGAGTGGTAGGGATGTATTTATAACAGTCAGCAGCTATATACATTTTGTTTTAGTTCTTTTACAGTACAGTAAATCTAACCCCTTGCTACTGTTGCTAAGATACGTTACCATACTTCTGGCTGAAGCAATTCCTGCCAAAAGAAGTGTATAGTTTCAAAGTATAGAAGATATAGTGTAGCCTTCAAGAGAAACTTGTCTATTCGCATACTCTTTGGTAAAAGTTCTTCCTACCCTGTTTTCCACAGACCTAGATAAGTCTCACAGTAAATGCACATCAGAGAGCTGCTGCGTATGAAATGGTGTATGCATAACCTTTCTGTGCTCCCATCGCATCATCACAGCAGGGCTTGTGTTTGTGCAATAGCATGTAGTGAGGTTTCTGCCTTGCCTCGTCTGCTCCTTTATTTACCTAGGTATCTGCTAAGTCTTTGACTGTGCCATGTGCAGGTGAGTAGTCCCAATGCATTTATGAACAATGGCAGGAATGGGCCCTGAAAGAGCAGTGTAAACAACTGCTTTTGAGAGAAGACATTAAAAAGTCTTCCCAGAGAACTGAATGTAACTGTATCCAAAATGTTCCTTGGAGGAGAAATCATCTGTATGCAATGAATGCCACTAAAGTCAATATGCACATTTATTTCTTTGTTTATCACATACAGAAAGTAAATGAAACGCTTGAAATAGACACAAGTTTGTCTGTATCCCTTGTTTTCTAGAATATTTGGAGAATCTATGTTTTCTGTTTTTTTTTTAATTCCAAATATTTATTCTTTGAGTAAATAATTTTAAAAAATCTTTGAATATCAAATAGGCCTTTTTTAAAAAACTCATTTGTCCATGTATAAATTTGCAAGTATATATTGACTTTGATCCAACTCTGCATTAATTTAATTTTATGGTATTATGGTGTTTTAAATCTTGAGCCATTTGACAGTGAATTAACGTATGTCTTTATAACATAATCTTCCACTAGTATTTACAGAATAAAGCACATCATAAAAATGCAGCTGCTCTGTGTTATTGACAAGGTGTATCAACTGATTCAGAAGGACAGTTGCTATGTGGAGATGTTAAATCAGGACTGTTGAGAAAACAAGCAGGAATGGCGAAGGCGGCTGAAGATGCAGAGGAAGTGCTGGAGCTGATCTGAGCAAAGAAGCTCTGGATGTCTAAAAAAGAGATCCTCTCCTTCCAAAAGAGGAAGCTGTTAGGAAACTGCTCAGGCCAAAGCATTTCTCTGTGGTGCATCTGAAGAGATCGCGCTGACCTGTGCTATCACTATGCAATGATAAGGGCAGATTGACTCAAAATAAAGACTTCTGTTCCAAAACTGCTTTGTCTACTTTGTGTTTCTACTGTCAGCATAATCAATACTTCAGTTTTCAGAAGACTGATTGCTCTTTTACTGCTAATTGCACACGGAAAGAAACCCAGCTGGACCTGCAGTGTACAAACAGTTAACCTGTAGAATGCAGTAGCCACAGGAGAGGGGAAATTTTGCTCTTCTTGGACCTGACTGGCAAAAGGTCTTCCCTGTCTGTGGTCATCTTGTAATCAGCTTTTTCATATTTTGGGCCTAATCCAGTGAAATGTTGCTGGTAAATGACAGTAAATAAGTGGCAGAAAATGCTGTAAGATTTGGCTCTGTTGCATATCTGCAAAGGCAGTGTGTCTCTGAAGGCAAAGTCCCTATGGGATGAGAGGTGTGGCACCTAAGAGAGCTGTTCCAGTGGTATGCCAGGGCTCTAGTAACATGATTCTGTGATCTCCTGTGCCAAAGTGTGGGCATGGGCAGTTCTGGGGCTTGTTTAAGCACTGAGAATATGCACTGTGTATAGAGCTCATCCAAAATCAGCCTTGTGGCTGGAGAATATGTGATTGAGGATGTAGGTGCAAATGTTTAGCACCCTTCATCTCTTTACTGTGAGTAGAGAATCTGTGAGCAGGGGTGTCCTGATCACTGTCTGTGCAATGAGTTTTCTGAGTGATGATATATCCCTTTGGCTGCAGTTGAACATACAAGATATTGAAGTTCCAGCTGTCTTCTGTCAAAGTTCCACTAAAAACAAGCGAAATATCATCCTCAGTTGCTGCTGAAATCACTGGTGGAGTCTGACTGAGGTGATTTCAGAAGTCATCCCAAGGCTTGTTCTGTGGTAGAGGCTGTCACCCAGTTGGGTGCTTGAGGTCCCTATTTTACATCTTCCCTGGAGCAAGGTCCTCCACCCCATCAAGATTTCACAGGATGTGAACTTCTCTCCTATTGGAGCATGAGGTCCTTTCTCCTATAAAAATGTTCCTGCCCTCAAGTGTTTTCTTTTTTCTCTGGGTCTCCAAGTTCACATACAAAGCACCCTCTTCTCTGTCACACCTCATCCCTTTTTCTCTGACAAAGTGGTGTGTCACCAAAGGGAAGAGATGCAAAACCCAGCTTGTTTTTCCCATATTAGACCACAGGGCCTGCGCAGAAGCCACAATGACTCTTTTGTGGAAAGGAGCAGGAGCAAAGGAAGGGGAGAAACACAGCTGCAGGTCCAGGTGGCTCAAAGTAGGGCTCACGCAGGCCCTGTAGGGTCAAAGGGCATCACAGAGCAGAGATCAAGATTAGAGTCATGGCATCCTGAGCTACAGTGCTCAATATGCTTGGCATTGTGTTGTTTGTCTGTTTTTTATCACCTTCTGTTTGAATTTTGCTACCGGTGGGCCTGGTGTAGTTCACTGCTATCCGAGAGAGTGGTAATTTTTGCTTCTGCCCCAAATCTGAGACAGGCTTCTGAATTCTTGATGAATGCAGGTGACCACTCTCAGAAAAGTGCTATTTCTCCTCAGAAACTCTGCAGGCTTCCTCAACTCCACTCTCTAGCTTGCACCATGGAAGAAATAATTGGTAGGTTAGACCTTAAATGACCCAGTATCGAACTTCTGATTCTATACCTTCCTACACTGCAAACAGCAATGTTATAAATTTATAAACTATGAAAAATTAACATGTAGGGAACTATAATAGCACTTTAAAAACAACACATTGAGAGTTGGCACATACTGCTGACATTACTCAGATACTTTCATAAATGTGTGGAGCTGCATCCTCTTGCCCAGCACTGGTAGACCATTTATTGTTAATAGCAAAAGTAATAGGAATCGCTTGTTAGCAATTGTTAGTTCAGGAAACTAGTGAGCTTGGTCCAGACTTTTCAGAAGTGCTTTTGACCTCCACAGTGTTTGCTGGAAGTGGAGGACATTGAGATAGAGAGTTGTCCTAGAAGCACTAATTGCTTTGGTAAAGTAAATTCATGGAGTATGGTTTTGTTCCAATCCACCCATGTGCCAGATGTTCAATAAGGAGATTACAGGCATTCTTCTGGCTGTACCCAGCTGCAATCATGAATGTTTTTTAGATAAGTTTGTTATTTATAGGGCTGTGGGTCTATATTTATGCCCATTCTTGGAGAGGACTAAGAAATTTTGTAATGCACCACGTTGTCTGAACAGCTAGCCTTAAGTTGGAAAGTTGCTGGCTGTATTCATTTACTCTGTGGTAGTTTGCATAACCACGTCAGTCTGGAAATTTCAAGCAATAAAGGATCTCATGCATAGCAAAATTAGTTCCTGCAGCCTGTCTCAGTAACTTGCTTATTTTAATTTTAATTTTTAATTTTAATTTTGTTATTTTTTTTACTTTTATTTTTTTGTGGGGTTTTGTGGTTTTTTTTTTTTTTTGTTTGTTTTGGTTTTGGGTTGTTGGTTTTTTTTTAACCTCTTTAGCACCCTGATGCTGACAGTGGCAGATCCTCTGAGCAGTGGATGCAGAAGGTACATTTTTTTCATGATCTAGGAAGATCTGCAGTTTCCTTAACTTGCGTTCCTTAACTCAGTGACTCCAACAGAACATAGAATTTCCTTCCTTCCTTCCTTCCTTTCCTCTCCTCTCCTCTCCTCTTGGACCCCTAGATTTGTGGATTGTAGTTTAGACATGCTGCTGTAGTAAATAAAATCCGAAATGCTGGTAGGTTGAGTGTAAATCACAGACTTCAGACCAAGTGACACTTGGATGAAGGAGGATTTGTAATGACAATCTATGTACTTGTAATAGTAGGATTGGTTACGATTATTTTTTAAAGATTTGATAAAAAATTATTTGCATTTTGACAATGAACTCTTTAATTTTTATTTTTGGGTTTTTTTGACCTTGAAATAGGACTTTGTTCATACATTTTGCCTTTCTTTTTGGTCCAAACTAATTACAGGGATGCGGGTCAAGTCTTCATCCCACTAGAAACAAAATTATCACACTGGTCCCAGTGACCTTTATCTAAATAACCTAGTCTGTGTCCAATTTCTTTCTAATTGAAACAAACAAACAAACAATACACCCCTTCCCCCCCCCGCAAAAAAAAACAAACCAAACCAAAAAACCCCAAACGAACCAACAACCAAAAAAGCAAATCAAACCCAAACCTCATAACCCCAAAACCCCACAAGCCAAAACTTGAGTTCTGGTTTTTCCAAAATTCTTAGACTGAAGATTTTCTGTTCATGTATGTAAAGACAAATGTGCATGAAAAATGAATATGTTACTAGCAAAGGAGTTCACTAGCACAGAAATATTCTTGGCATTAAACCATGGGCAAAAACCCAGAGCATCTAAGAAATGTTTGCAGCCATCAGCTTTATAAAAATAAGATCTTCTTGTTATCCTTCTGGGCCTCTGGAGACCTCTGAAATGATTTACTGGGGCTAGAGAAAGGTGGAATGGAATAATGTTTTACAGAATGAACTCCAGTGGCAACTGTAATGCTAGTTCATGATGTACTAGGGTATATTTAGCCTTTTGAATGTTTGTGCTAATGATGAGCCCCAAATGCTACTTGAAAATCACACATACTTAAAAAAGACCCCAAACTGTTAATGAACTGTTTTCAGCTGGTCAGTATCCTGTTTCTGTGAGACAGAACTAAAAAGCGGTTTAGGTACTTTAGGTTAAATAAGTCAATTAGGAAAAGGTCCCCTGGTAATGACAGTAGGTGAAATGGTCCAGATAAAATATGTCCTAAGGCAAAACACTCTGATGCCACTCTAAAAAAAATGAGAAAGATCTGTGATCTTGGAAAGTTTGATTACATTATTAATGTGCAAAATGTTACATGCCTTTGCACTTCAATTTTTCTTTGTCTTTACAATCGTTCATTATTCCTCATCAGATGCAGGCTTATAGGTCTTCTCATAATTTATGTCTCCCCCCATTTGTTTCAAGTATCCAACAATGAGTATAATTATGCCTGCCTTTTGGTATTCTTTGTTTTCAGGAAACAATGCATTAGGGAGGCTGTTTCAGAGATGCAGGCTCTCACAGGCAGTCACCCAAGATGCAGAAGTGGAAAACAGAGCTTGAAAAACTTCAGGTGATTCTTCCCTCATTTGTAATTGTAGAGCTCACTGAAGTAAGCTAGATTGATTTGCTGCTTACAAGGGCAAGATCTAGAACGTTTTACTTCAATTCGTCTTTTCTTCTTATACCATTTCTTACATGGGACATCAGAAATGTATTGCTTGGAGCTGGTTGCATGTCTTCTGCTTGATAATGCCCAGAGCCTCAAATTAGGGAAGCTTATAACCTTGCTAAATTTGGAGGCTGAATTTTTTTTTGGGTCTGAAGGTCTGCCAGATGACTCACCCTATTTTCTGCAGGTTTGTTCCTGGCTTTTCTGAGAAACACACTGCAGAAAAGTAGTTGTTCTGCAGCTTAAAAAAAAAAGAAAGAAAAATGTAAATCTGTCCATTTGGGGGTATTTCTGTGTGAGAAGCGGGATCTGGAAAAAAAGCACTAGAAAAGAAAACTCAAAGGAAAGTTGCCTATCTATGAAGTATATCTCATGAAACTAAATATGAGCATAGTTCTAGTTATTACTTATAAAAAAATAAGTTTACATGTGCTCAGTGGCAACTCAGTTAGCAGGGAATTTCTTTGAAGGTCCCTTTTACACTGAACATATTCCATCTTTTGTTGGTCTTCAGGTTGGAGGGCACTGTTCTCATTCTGGTACAGCGCTCAGTAAGACTTTATTTGCAGTCACTGCTATTGTGCCCTGCAGTACTGGATACAGGGACAGAGACTGCAGAAGTGATAATAGATCTCTCAGGAAAGTGCAAGAGGAGAAGACAGCTTCCACACTGAAATGGAGCAGGAGTTGGCCTGCATGTGCAGAGCTGTGGACAGAAGGGCTGCAACAGCTCAAATTGAAATGGACCTTTATAATGGTGTGACATGGAAGAAAACAAGGGTAAGTATGTTGGAATGACAGGAACAGGCCGTTGGCACAGAATGAAAGAGCCCATGGTAACTTTCAAACACTTTGTATCAAATGAGGATATGAGTACATGAATATAACATATCTCAGATGAAGTGGTTTGTAAACTAACTAAAATTTTCCACAGAGGAATCTGTTCTGTCTTTTTGAGAGCAACTAGACCTTCTGGATTCTTACAGGCATGTCACTGCTATTTACTTCATAGTCTCTCTCTGCTGGATGAGATTATTGACTGCATTTTAATACCTTCTGGAGAACCAAACAAAAAACCCTTCACTGTGTCACCTTCTACACTGGTCTCCATGGCAAAGGTTCAGCTGCTATTGCTTTTGAATATCAATTTCAGGATATAATACCAATAATTCTGTTAGTCTGTCTAGGAAATAAAAAAAAAAAGAAATAGAAGTTGACTCAATGCTGGAGGTAATCTCCTTTATTAGACATGTATGAGAATGCACTTTTCAAAGAGAAAAAGCATTCAATAATATATGTTTCATCTTTCTATGGTCTCATATACACTGAAGTGCTAAATTTTGACCATATAAAAGGACTGAGTGAGATTTTGGTTACCTTATTTTAGCAATATCCCTATCCATCTCATGTACTCTATTAATATCTGGGTAAGTCTTGTCCATTTATTAAAAAGTAGAGCTATAACATGCAGTTTGGGTTCACTCTACCATGCTTAAGCTGACTCTGCTTTAAATAGTTCATAGTGACCATTTGGATTTGAAAGAAAGAGAAATGTTGGCAGAAATGCCTTCTGCTAGGTGACCTTTGCAAATGCGTCTACCCCTGCTACATGTAGTACCTAAAAAGATGGTGTTTACTGTGCTGGTGCTCTCCTGGGAGCTGGGAAAGAGGACACAGCAGTTCTTTGAGGCTTGGCAGAAGATAATCAGAGATGTCACTCTCCACTCCATTCCTGCCAAATATAATTAGAAACTTTGCTGGGGAGAAAATAATTTAGGGGTTGCATTTAGATCTTAGAAAAGAATCTAAGACACATGTGAAATATTTAATTTACAGCAGCTGATGCTGTAAACATAATGTAGATACTAGTAATAGAGTAGAATTTGTTTTTCTTGCAATAAATACAAGGTATAAAGTGTTTATTGACTTAAAAGAAAAACTGAACAAACAGAATAAAGAAGAAAGCATTCATGGCTGCTTTGAAGGAAAGAATGTTTTTATTTTATACTTTGAAGAAATTGTTCAAGTAGTTCAGACGTGTAAAATGTGACCCCTCTAATGCTGCCAAGGGCAGTGAGATCAGGGATAATCTGCTGAAGAAATGCAGCTCACACAATGCAAAAGGAGAGTTTTAAGCTTACAACACCAATTTTTACAAGAGTGAAGCATATGCAGAAGGGGAGACTTGCTGAAGAATCCAATTCCCTGTTTTGAGGAATGTTCTGTTTGCTCTATGTTGTAGATGCATGCGGAATTAAGGGACAATCTGGCATATCTTCTCCTTCCATATTCCCTTTTCTTCCCAGTTAAATGCTCCTTATAAGAGTAAAGCAGCTTTAGGAAAACTATCTAGAAGTTACATTTCATCTTGTGTTATTCTTTTCCAAAAGAACTGCAAGATAGCTGCCAGAAAAAGTATAGACAAAATTGATACATTGGAACATCCTTACACGCTAATACAGAAATCAATGCTCTTATTATTGTTGTAATGGGTGATGCGTACATACCGGCCTTACCATGATTCTGAGGGTATGCAAGCTGTTACTCATATTAGTGTGGTACTCTTGTGCCCTTGTACACTGATGCATACAGTCTCTGACTCCCAATTTCCACTGTAAAATTTAGGCAGTACTTCTTCTGTGGAATAGAGGTGGGGAAAAAGAATGGATGGAGACCATTTCCTCCTTTCTGGTTGCTTACAGATCAGCATTGCCATGTCTGTGTTGTTCTGTGAATATTGAAAGGAAGTGACTGAAAGACAGCTTGTGTTGCATGGGTAGTCCTAGGATCCTTGCATTAGCTTGATATACATGAAGTCTCATAGAGCAGCTCTTTCTAATTAGAGGGAGAGAGACTGGTTTAAACACAGCAGTGTACCAGCTACTAGGAACAAAATTAACTCTATCCCAGCAAAAACTAGGGCAGAGGTAGATGCCCCCTTCAACATACTGCTTGTCCTTGGAATATTATACCTCTTTTTGGTATTCCTGTTGTGAAAAACTCCAGTGAAATTGCCCAGTAGTCTCATGCAGTTCCAAATATGAGGTTCTATTTGAAACAGTCTGCTTCAGAGGGTTCTAACCCCAAGTGGTTTCCTGTGTGACACAGAGGTAGCCTCTGGCTGTGTCTAGGTTTCTGCTTCTAGGCTTGCTGTCTGAATGGACAGTGAATCTAGCCTTAAGGTGACTTCCTTGGACTGTGTGGACATACATATTAAGTAGTATAAAGTCTTAAAAGATTTTTTGTTTAAGCTCTTCAAGTGGTAAGGTATAATATGAGTGAGTCACATCAGGAGCTTGGTGAAAATGTATTTACTATGGCTTGTGAAGAACTAGTTCATTACAATAATGGCATCATAGAAAAGCTCAAAGGTAGGATTTGGGTGACATGATAATTAACTCATTCTGGGCTGCATCAAAAGAAGCGTGACCAGCAGCTCAAAGGAAGTGATCCTGCCCCTCTACTCTGCTCTCGTGAGACCTCACTTGGAGTACTGTGTGCAGTTCTGGTGTCCTCAACATAAAAAGGACATGGAACTGTTAGAACAAGTCCAGAGGAGGGCCACGAGGATGATCAGGGGACTGGAGCACCTCCTGTGTGAAGACAGGCTGAGAAAGTTGGGGCTGTGCAGCCTGGAGAAGAGAAGGCTGCGTGGAGACCTCCTAGCAGCCTTCCAGTATCTGAAGGGGGCCTACAGGGATGCTGGGGAGGGACTATTCATTAGGGACTGTAGTGACAGGACAAGGGGTAACGGGTTGAAACTTTAACAGCAGAGGTTTAGATTGGATATAAGGAAGAAATACTTTACTTGTAGGGTTGTGAGGCACTGGAATGGGTTGCCCAGGGAGGTTGTGAATGCTCCATCTCTTGCAGTGTTCAAGGCCAGGTTGGATGAAGCCTTGGGTGATATGATTTAGTGTGAGGTGTCCCTGCTGGTGGCAGGGGGGTTGGAACTAGATGATCTTAAGGTCCTTTCTAACCCTAACTATTCTATGATTCTGAATAGTGAGGATAAAAGGTAATCCTGAATAGCTGTCCATTTAGTTATTCCTGCCCACCTTGTGAGATTAATGAGGAAGAAGTCCTGCAGAAAAAAAGATGAATGCGCTAATGATGCTAAATAATAATTAGTAAAAAGGGAGTGAGCCTGAGAAAAAGCTATCCTGGCAACTTTAATTCTGACTTTAACTTAGTTCTTGACTGTGTATCCTTAGTTTTGTTTTGAAGTAGTTTTGGTATACAAATGGCTACATACCCTCTTTGCAAACCCTTGTAGTCCAAAGAATAATTCTCAAGTTTTAGGGACTGGGGGCAGCAGGGAACTTCCTTTTGTACTTAGGAACAGGAAACAATTCTGTCAGTTCTTCCCCCTGGGGAGATCTGAGTCACTGAAAACATGGAATTATAGTGGAATATTTCTTCTGTGTAGTTTTGACTCTCACAAGTATTGCTGTTCTGGAATTCACTAATGACTAAAGAGCAACCACTTCTGAGTGGCCTGCTGAACATTGTCCAGGGGGCCTATAGGTCACCTTAAAAGAGAAATAAAGAATGCTTTATTTATTTAAAACTGCAGCAAACCCAAATTTGGGTATGTTGCTGCTGAAATTAGGAAGGTATGTATGATGATTTTAGCTACTATTTTCATTCATCTACAGGAATTATTTCTCTAAGACATGTACAAGGACCAGAAGACTAACTAATGTTACTTTAATTCTTTCAAGTTAATTTGATTAGTGTTTTTGTCTTCTGCTTTCTTCAGTCTCACAGAGAGTTTATTAGCACCTTCTCTTCCTTAGCTCTGACTCCTCTTTTTTCATATATTTCTTTGTAAGCTTAAAATGGTTTCCTACCATATGAACCGGCATCAACATTTTTTTGTAAAGGCAATAACATCGCTTTCTAAAGCATGTTTCTATTCTATGGACAACAGACTAGAAGAGTCTTTATGCTTTGTTCTCCTCCTTGCCCTATAACTTATTTTGGCTATAGTCACTCAGCACTTCCATTCTCTTGTTTTCAAAGTCTTCCCTAGAGCTGTTTGTGCTACAGCTGAAGGCTATAAGGTCAAAAATATCAATTTTCTTGAGTGGGCAGTGGTGATATATGTATTGTAGCAGAGAAAAACGGTGGTGTTCTACTTGTCTGCACCTCAGACTTTGTTCCTTCACCCTTCTGTATGACTGCTTTGCTCCTTCTGGGGAGAGAAACCCCAGACACAAGTTAGTGGAATTCACCAAGTTAGGAACACATTGAGTTAGAAAGAGATTCTGCAGGAGAGAGACATAAACTTAATGATAATCATCAAGCATTAAGGGATGAGCCACTTTGTAGCACTTTCCCCTTCAACACTTTTGCTCTGTGTCATTTTACTCCCAGACATTCTTGCTTTGCTCAGGAATCAAATCGCCAGTACTGTCTTTGACAGTTTGATGCTTCTTCATTATTAAGATACTGGGGTTTCACTTCCAGCCTGACTGACTGCTCAAGATTTTAGCAGTTTTGAAGTGCTTCTGTTAGCAATGTGCCCATGGTATTTTTTTGGTTTCTAGGCTTCTATAAGAAACATAGAAACATGTTTCTTATGTTTCTATGTCTTATCAATCAGCAGCACTTTTGCTCCTGACTGACATGCTTGTAGCACCCAGGTATATTACTTCTTTCATGTCTGCTTATGTGTTCATCAACAATTCTGTTCCTACCTCTCTTACCTCCCTCTTGGAGAGATACAGCTGTTTTAAAGATAGGAAAAACATAAACTCTTTTCTTCACCCCTGATTCTCACTATTCATCTTTCTTTCCTCACTAGCATTGTTTGTGGTGATTTTTGGTGGTTGTTGTTTTTGTTTGGGTTTTTTTTTTTCTAATTACCAAGAAAATACCTTTTTAAAAACCAGTGGTGTTTTGCTCTGAACCATTCTCTCCCTTGCTATTAAAACAGGCATGCATATTTTTAAGTACAATTCATTGTGATTCTTAATTTTGGTTCAGTGGATAAGCCCTTCCATGTGTCCCTTGTTTTGTGCCTCAACATCAACCATAGTATCTATGTCTGTTTCTTTATTTCCCTACCTATCCTCTGCCGCGGAACGGACTCAGTCAGAGATCAATGTGATCAGACAAAAAGCCATTTATTACAAAGCATTAACTCCTTATATACTACTGCTTATACACACCTACAGCAATTTGGCATATCATGATTGGATACTTGTCTTGAAGACCCTTAGTGACTAACATATAATTGGTTAAGCACAGGTGTGAGAACTTGACCTCGAACGCTTGCCAACAGTCCACAGTTCTCATAACTCAGTGAATTACAGCTTCTTCTTATCTTGCTTGTTTAGGCTTCCTCGGGCCTCCCATGGCCTTGCTGTATCCCTCGGAGTTATTCAGAGCTCATATACCAAATATTCATTTTCCTGTGAGAACACTGTCTCCACATCTCCCCCTTTTAATTTTATTAAAAGTTTTGACAATTTATTGTCTGCTCTATCACTGCTTGACTTGTGTAACATAACAACCCACTACTCTAGGTAGCATTATTTCAGTAAGATTGGTCTGACTTGAAGTCACTTGAAGTCACCTTTATAACATGTGGCATACCAGTGAATCCTACACACCATGTAACAGGATGGACTAATGGGGATTTAACAGATGTGCTCAGTATACTTGTCCATTATCCACGATCACAAATAATAGAACAGATATTACAAAGATTTCTGTCATTGCTGTTTCTTTATGTTGCTGAGTTCTGCGGCTTTGTACTTTTCGCTGGCAGCCAGTGTGGTCCTGTTGATAGCTGTACACAGCTGGGCCTGCCCTTTTCCCCTGGATGGCTCTCTGATAACAGCGGAGGCCATCCCTCACATCAAGGTCTGGCATGGCATGTGCCTCCACTGCTCTACGCCTGCTGGGTTGCAGCCAGCAGCGGAGCTAAAGGTTCTTCTTGGTGGCAGACACAGAGGCCAACCCAGTCTTGCCCTTGACTGTGGTAGCAGGCATTTGGTCAATATCAGTCCTTGAACATTGTTGTCAATGCAGAGTTTCACCTGCTTCACCCAGTAACAAGTCACTACTACAGCAAAGCACACACAGATTTACATTAGCAGAGTAACTATCACAGAGTGCATCAGCATGCTGAAGATGCCAATGGCAGTGAGGGACTAACCAAAGAAACTTCTTACCAGTGGAGTTCTCCCACCCTCTTAATTTGTTCCATTACCTGCTTTGTAACAGTACCATCATATTAGAATCTTTCTACCTTTTGCCTTAGCATCTTCTAGCAGCTGCTGCAAATTTGTATATTCTAACATCTCTTTTACAAGTGACAGTTCCATACAATACAAGGTATAGTTTCTTATTAGCAACTGGCTAGTAAATACAGGTGGTTTTATATGCGAAATCCCAACCTCTAATAATAGCTACTTTACAAGCATACATATTCAAGGTGTTAATTTTCAGTTGCCCTCAAGTGATGTTTTACAATCATTTGTTTCTCTCTATCTCATTCTGCTTGGGGTTTTCAAGGTCAGCTCCTGTAGCTGATGCATCGAGTTCTTCCACTCATCTTCAGCTCATGGCAAGGCTTGACAAACTTTGCAGGCAGCCACCGTGGACCTGTAGGTAGTAGGACAGAAATATACCCCTTCCTCGGTTATCAGTTCTTGAGAAGTAGACAGGTTAAAGTGACTCCTTAAAGTAGAAGCATTCTAATGCAAAGGGGATGTGAAGCAGCTGTAGAAGTCAACTGTACAGTGTTAACAGTCAAGTTTGCCATAGCATTACTTTTTTTTTTTTTTTTTTTTTTTTTTTTTTTTTTTTTTTTTTTTTTTTTTTTGATCAGACATGCATATTGTCTGGGAAACAAGCTTGAAGCAATATACATCAAAACTGCAGTCATTAATAACAGCTAGAGTGAGTTAATTATTTAGCATGCATAAAATTCTTACCCAATAGTTGTAAAAACTATTGCATGAACCCAACAACAAAACAAAACACTGTCTGCCCTCATCACACACACACACACACACACACATGCTTGGGATCCCACAAGCACACTTCACCCAACTACAATATTTGAAACACAAAATCCATACAATCATTACTCCCTCTACACAGTCCCACATAGAGAGCATAGCACAAGGACCTTGTGAAGAGTATCAGGAAATCAGCTCCAAGAAGCATCATCGCAGTGCAAGGTGGCAGGCTCAACCTTAGCGGGCGTCCCCGCAGAGGCTCTGCCTCCCTCACATTGCATGAGGCTTGGGCTTTTATATTGACCAAAAAGCACACTCATTCCAACACAGGTGGCCAGCCTATGTTGGAAGAAGTGGTCAGCCATATCTATAAAGGTCTCCAAAGGTCACTGGAAACATGGATATACTTATATTCAAAAGGGTAACCTAACCCATAATCGTAATTTATATTTTAAACACTCATGAGAGACCCACAGTTCACAAGACCCATGTATTGGATAAATTACAGAATCACAGAATCCCAAGGGTTGGAAAGAACCTTGAAAAATTCAGTCCAACCCCCTGCAAGAGCAGGGTAACCCAGAGTACATCACACACAGGAACTTGTCTAGGTGGACCTTGAATATCTCCAACATAGGAGACTCCACAACCCCCTGGGCAACCTGTTCCAGTGCTCTGTCACTCTCACAGTAAAGAAGTTCAGAGTTCGTCCAGTTAACTCATTCAGCTGTTGACAAGGGGGATATCCTGGTTCTCCTTTGGTGCTGCTGCTCTTTCCAGGGCTTCACCCACCGAGCTGGCACCCACCGCAGGCCGGAGTCCGTAATTACACATGTATCCTCGACCACTTAATTTTACTTCCACAGGACCCTTCCAAACACCAGTTTCCATGTCCTTGTATTGGACCAGGATACCCTGAGTCTTATTCATATAACCTGACCCTAATGCCTGGCCATGTATTACAGCAGGAGGGTCATTAAAGTCTCCTGTTAGTCGCAAGAAATTCATAACATATACAGCTTTCTGTATTCTTGGTACCGGCGTAAGCCCTTCTTCCCCCTTTTTTGTTTTTCCAATAACTGTTTCAGTGTTTGATGTGTTCATTCAATGATAGCTTGTCCTCGGGCATCTGTCAAGGACAGGCCGAACTGTCGAACCAACATGTTTGCCGATTGTGGAAGAAGGCATGAGATGTCCGGGCTTGTTGAAAAATATCTACTGGTGGCCCTGCCCATGCCGGAGCAACTAATTTATCTGCCTTATCATTCCCGTCGCAAAGGCTTCCGGAAAGGCCTGAGTGGCCAACTCTGATTGTAATAGTCCAAGTAGGTGGTCCTTATTTAATCCTGCATTGCAATCAGAATATCATCCATATAGTGGTAAATTAAACAGTGCTGTAAGTATTGATGAATCGCCTGTAATGACCAAGAAACATAAAGCTGACAAATAGTAGGAGAATGTTTCATACCTTGAGGCAGCACAACCCATTCATATCTTTTTACTGGTTCTCCTTTGTTAATTGCTGGGACAGAGAAAGCAAATTTTTCCCCATCACTCGGATGCAGGGGAATTGTGAAAAAGCAGTCTTTTAAATCAATTATCATTAAATCCCATCCTTCGGGTATCATAGTGGGACTAGGTAAACCAGCTTGCAAGGCACCCATGTCTTGCATGACGGCATTTATAGCCCGCAAGTCATGTAACAATCGCCATTTCCCGCTTTTCTTGGGGATGGTAAATATAGGAGTATTCCATGGGCTGGTGGAAGGCACAATTGGCCTGCTTCTAATTGTTCAGCGACCAATTAATGAATATGGGACAGCTTTTCTTTTGTCAGCGGCCATTGATCAACCATACAGGTGTTTCAGTAAGCCATCGTAATTTATAGGTTGGCTGTCCATCAATGGCCACCATTAAAAATTTTTTGTAGTCAATCTCATTCCCATTTGACTAAGAGCATCCCGTCCGAGCAATGCAATTGGAGAGTGCATGACATATGGTCTGATGCGTGTATGACTGCCATCAGATAGAAAAACATCCACCAATTCTGTACTAATTTTTGTCGATTGCATTCCTCCGATTCCAATAACTCCTGTGGCAACGGCTTGTAGGGGCCAAGCTTTTGGCCACTGACGATATGGTATGATAGTAACATCAGCCCCCGTGTCGATTAGCATAGGCAGTTTAATTATTTGATTATTATGGCCCCGTATAGAGACCTGGTCCTCGGGTTTGTGCTTTGCAATATCCAATGCAAACAAAATGTGTGGGATTCCTGTGGAATCCCATGCCTGATTTCCTCTGTTTTTTGCCCCATCTGGGGAACTTTTGCTTCAAATGGGACTAATTGAGCTATTTAGAATCCTTGGGGATGTGTACTGGGGGTGCATGTGTCTGCACCATGATCCCAATGTTTCCAGTATAATCAGCATCAACTACGCCTGGTAATACAAAGACTCCTGTCCTGGATGTTGATGAGCGTCCTAATAGCAAAGCACATAACCCATGACCAAGGGCCCACTTAATGTAGATGGAATGCAATG
Organism: Melopsittacus undulatus; assembly: GCF_012275295.1. NCBI lineage: Eukaryota > Metazoa > Chordata > Aves > Psittaciformes > Psittaculidae > Melopsittacus > Melopsittacus undulatus. Next base: position 12,852 of record NW_022994465.1, on the reverse strand, counting down.
GACAGAAGTATCAGTAATGGTAAAATCTATTGCTGTTGCCACGTCCACTCCGGCACTCCCTGCTGTGGCGGAGGGGACGCAGTCCAGACACCCTGATTTTGTGTCATCGCGCGGGGTGGTGTTGTGCTCACCACCAAGTTTCCCAACAGGGTTCCATCTTTCTTAAACCTAGAATGACATGCTGCTGCTGTGTGACCACGTCTGTCACATCTGACACAAACGCTTGAGCTGCTGCCCTGGGGGGGGCGACGTTTCTTTGCAGTGCATGTTTTTTAACATGTCCCAGCTGTCCACAATTATGACATTTTACACCCTTCATGCCCCCTCGATCATCCTGACCTTGTTGTAGAAGAGGTCTGAGAGCAGCGGCAAAGGCATGTGCCATATATTCCGCCTTTTCCTCTGTTGTGCCCACCTTAGAGCATGCATCCATCATTTCTTGTAATCCAGCAGATTTTGGCAAAGCCTGTAAAATACGCTTACAAATCGGGTTAGCATTTTCCATAGCTAAGGACATAAGCACAGACTCTTTAGCATTAGATGCCAAATCAATATTTTTTCCAATAGCATCTGTTAATCTATCGATAAATTGCATGTAAGGCTCAGTAGCTCCCTGTTTTACCGATGTATAAGAGGGATTAGGTTTTCCTGCCTCTGGTACAGCTTTTAAGGCAGCTAATGCCAATTGCTGTGCTTGCCGTAAAACCTCAACCCTCATATGAGCCTGTACTGCATCAGGATGAAATTGGCCCCTCCCTAGTAACATGTCAGATGTGATACCATGTAAAGGGTCAGTGGGATTGCGAGCTAAGTTGTCATCAGCAGCTCTTGCAGCTAACTCTTCAAACCCACTCTTAAAGTGTAAGACCTGAGAGGGGGTTAATAAAATTGCAGCTATTCGATAACAATCACTAGGAGTTAACAGCATACTAGAAAATAAGGCAGTTAGCATCTGTTGAGTATATGAGGAAGACAACCCATATTGAGCAATTGCTTCTTTTAGTGCTTTCATAGCCTTCCAATCCATAGGAGTCCAGAGAGGTTGCCCTGGGCATTCACAATAACTGGAAATGCAGAAGGGACATCAATCGGTAAAATAGTGCCATCTATAATCGCATCTTGAATAAGACCACGCCATCTCAGGGCACTGGGAGCAGCTTGCTGAGAGAGTGCCGGAGTTGGTGGTAGCGGCACCTGAAAAGGGTTAACTTCTGTGGATTGCTTGAGAGCTTGCTCCTTATCTTTAGGCCCCAGCTCCTCCAGGCTGTCTCGTAAATCTTGTAGCTTTTGATCTAACAGCTTTAACCAGCGATGCCATTCCTGGCTAATTTGCGGCTCCGACGGGAGCGATGCAAGTGCTGGTGTCAAAGGCGAAGGGGGGTGTTGTAAAGTGGGAGTTTTATTATACTCCTCAAAAGGTTCTCTCTCCCTGTCCGTAGGGGGTGGGGTGGGGGTGGTGGGCCGGGGGAGAGATATTGTCTGCCTCTGGGGCAGTAGCATCACGAAAGGATAACCATAGGTGGTCGTGGTCGCACACCCTCCCTCTCCCAAGCCCCCTCATCGCATATTACGGGGTAGGAGGGGGGCACTGGGTCCTCAAACATCCGTACTTTCTGACGCACGGGCTTTCGAGCTGGAGCCGCCTTGCCCGAAACCAACACTCCGGCTGCTACCGGCACACCAGCAGCAGCCGGCTGTTGCTCAGGCGAGTCCGAAAACATCGGAAAGGCAGACATGGCTACTTCCTTCTCAGCTTTCATAGCAGTTAATGTGTCTTTTAACAGTCGCCACAGTGTGGCAAGGGGCCTTGCCTCCTTTGACCCTTGGGAATTATCGTCCCACAAACACAACAAGCACAACACACACAAACACAAACCAACAAAAAACAAACAAAAAACCCAAATAACAAACACAAGCAAACGCAAAAACAACTTTCTCCCAAGTCTCAATCTTAAAAGCTTCACCAACCTCCACAATTAGCTTTTTCTTTTTACACCAGAGTAAAAGCCTCTTCAGAGTTTCATCATCATACTTTATCCCTCTCTCAGAGAGGATATATTGGAAAGGCTTAAGCATTACTTCATCTTCTTTACTTAACTGGTTTCCCATCCTTAAGCTCCCTTCCAACCGTCCGGCTGCTTACCTTATTTGCACTGCGCAGTGTCTTCCGGGTTCACAAGGCTCCGATCCGAGGATTCCCTCCTCCGAGGCTTCTGCCTCCCGATCTTGGTCCAGCCAGATCGATTCCAGCCGATTTCTTCACGGCCCAGCGATTCACACCCTCCTCCGTTTCAATGTGAACTTATAGAGGGTCCCTGTTCGGGCGCCATTTGCCGCGGAACGGACTCAGTCAGAGATCAATGTGATCAGACAAAAAGCCATTTATTACAAAGCATTAACTCCTTATATACTACTGCTTATACACACCTACAGCAATTTGGCATATCATGATTGGATACTTGTCTTGAAGACCCTTAGTGACTAACATATAATTGGTTAAGCACAGGTGTGAGAACTTGACCTCGAACGCTTGCCAACAGTCCACAGTTCTCATAACTCAGTGAATTACAGCTTCTTCTTATCTTGCTTGTTTAGGCTTCCTCGGGCCTCCCATGGCCTTGCTGTATCCCTCGGAGTTATTCAGAGCTCATATACCAATATTCATTTTCCTGTGAGAACACTGTCTCCACAATCCTCTGCAGTCTCTTAAAGCTCATGCAAATCAGACTGATTTTTCATTTTTCTCTGTTCCTCATGATCCCCATCTTTTCTGAAGACTACCTATTTTTAGTCTAATATTATTACCTCATCCTTATTATGGCTGTTCTGTTTGTTCTTCTCAGCTGCCTCACTGCCTGCCAATTCAAATTTTTTTTTAGCACACTTTTCTCATTCCTTGCTTTTTCAGTATCATGCTTTTCTCATCTTGTCCTTTGGATTTTTTTCATTATCTCCTTTCACTTCTTGTTTGTTTTCAGAATTTAAATCTCTTCTTAAAAGGAGTTTCTGTGTTTTGCTACTTAATCCCAACCGTACTGCCTCTAATGGATCAGTATTGCTTGTTTTCTTTACTAGGCTATATTATCATGGAAAGTATTGAGCTTGCCTGATATTTTTAGGTTTTCGTTGTTGTTTGTTTATTTATATAATCTTCTTCCAAGTGTCGTGGTGGAAACCATTACAATAGGTATGAGCCTTTTATTTCCAGATTCATTTTTATTCTGTTTCTGTTCTGAATGAGGGTAATTTTAGGATTATATTTCCCAGAAAGGCAAAAGTATAAGAAGACTTCTTTTGAGAGGGATCAAAGGTATAAGAACTCACAAACATTTTCTTTAGTGCCTGAAAAAATATTGCATTGGGCAATCCAACAGTGGGAAAGGAGAACTTTGGAGAGAGTTCAAGGCCTAACTAAATGTAACACCTTGGGCTGCAGACTGTTTCTTGACCTTTTTTATTCCTATGCATTTTCATCCCAAATACAGTTGGGCGCAGATTTCAGAGGTGCTGAATGAAGTACAAGGAGAAACAAAACTGAGTTTCATGGGTGCCCTGAAGCTTGGAGTCAGAACCCAGCTGTGAAAGTCAAAGTAAAATACTTCTGGTCTGGGTTTCACCATATTGTTTAGGATCCTGATTTCATCTTGTGTCTTTCTGTATTTGATGCAACACTCAGCTCCTGCAGACTTCTGATGCAAGCCTCTCTTCCACTAGAAACCCTCCCCACCCCACATTTTTCTATTCTTTACATCTCTAGAGAAAAGAGCATTTGATGTGACTATGTCTGAAAGGTTCACAAACCAGAATGTGGTTGTTATATGAAGTCTTTAAAATTTTATTTATTTTTTTTAATCATCTAATGATTTTTTAATCCAACCTCTTGATTTGAGGAACAGATGATTTATTATTTGCCATCACAGTTGGAGTTTGACAGTACTTAGTGCAAATACCTAGCTGTAGCTAAATCTGGAATGGGCTTATACCTCTGGTTCAGAGGTCTTGGAGACCTGTAAAAAAACACACAGGCTTTTTAAAGACCTGGAAGGATGGCTGTCTGTCCTGTGCAATTCAGTGATGCACAGCTGCAGGGAGTTAGACCAAGCATTTGATTTCCTGTCTGGTTTCTAGGAACCAGCGCATAGAGGGGAGAATGATTGTGCTTCTCAGAAAGAGCAAAGGTATGCTTTAGGAAAAGGAAGCCCAAGGAATCCTGGTCTTCGCTGTGTAGAGCTGCCCTGGGCTTTTTATGGGGAGAGGAAGGGAGAGATAGGGGAGTCAAATAATAAGGTCTGGTCAGGAGATTTCTCACTAAACAATGATCATGAGTGAGCATCATTTCTCACTCATGATGCTCATTATTCCGGAAGGTGAGAACAACCTGTGGCCACTTTCATTATGTTATTAAAACAGTGGGCTTAGTTCAGGTTCAGGGGCTCTGATAGCCAGTTTACTGCTGTTTCCTTGACACCTCAGGAGACTGCTTAGGTGCAGAAGTAGTTCAGCTCATGTAGGGCAATCCTCTCACTTGAATGTCAGATTGCAGTGCACACATATAGTGCTTTTGAACTTCGACCAGTATGTGTGGCTGCTGCTATAGTGAACTGATTTGTTGGCTTGGTAGACATTTGTCCTATGATATCCTGAAAGATGTAGGCAGATCTGCAGCTATGGGATCGATGGAGACTTTTGAAATTGGTCTGTATGCTGGATTCAACATGTGGATATTTTTCTGTTGTCTGCACTGCAGTATATCGTATTGTCTGCATCCCAAAATATATCTGGAGGGAACTGTTCTCCAAGAGAAGATACTCTGTGAAGTTGGTTTCTTCCATGCCCTGAGAGAGTGCTCATACAGACCCAGAGCTGGGCTGTATCAGCCAATAGATTATAGGAATTAGCAGGCAGTCTAGTTAGGCTAATTTGGGATGCATGGGTGGGAGGGAAAAGATTTGCACCTGCTTTCAACCTACCTGCAATAGAAAGGGAATATTTGTTTCGGGGTGCCTATACACCTCTCTGGGCAAAAGTCACAATGTAGCTTTCTGTTGCATCAGCAGTGGATTTTATTTTCCTTGTTGTCTTCTTGCACACACATATTCAAAAGCCATAAAATCCTTATGTGGATTTTAGGCATTTCAGTCCAAGCAAGACCCTGAGGACCTTGTTCTTGTTACCATCCAACTAGGAACTGATGAGTTGTTTTTTCTTCTCCTCTTCCCTGGCATTTTGCTTCCCTGAAATATATTTGAATGAATGTCTTTGCATAAATAAGACACAGTCACTTCAACATCACAGAATCATGGAAAAATCTGGTTGGAAATGACTTCTGCAGTTTACAGAGATCAGGCTCTTACTTGCAGTCATGGTACTCCTGACACTAGGTCAACTGTGGCTTTGCCTAGTAAACTCCTAAGGTAGACCTCTGAGGATGGAGAGTTTGTTATCTTTCATCTTGCTAACTGTCTTTCAAGTTGTTGTAAGCTGCTATGAGATCTCCCCTTAGCCTGTGGTTTGCAAAACCCGGCTCCCCTCAGCCTTTCATTACAGGTCCTGTGTTTGAGGACCCTGACCGATCTGTTTGCCCTCTGCCAGTTTCTCTCTCTTTCTCCAGATCCCCATTGAACTGGGTTTCCACAACTGGCCACAGTCCATTCTAGGTGTGGTCTCACCAGTACTGACCAGAGGAGAAGAGAATTCCTTGGATATGTTGTCCATGGCCCTCCGGGCAAGTATGCTGTTGGCTCTTATTCAGCCTGGAGTTCACCATAATCCAAATCCTTTCCAGGTCTTTTCAGTTGCTTCTCAGTCTGTCCTGATGTGTGGAGTTGTTTCCTCCCAGCTACAAAGTGTTGAGCTTTCCTTTATTCCATGATATTTCTGTTGGCCCAATCCACTTGTTCTACAAGGTTTCTCTGGACTCAAGCTCTACCATGCAGCATGTCAACTACTCCTCTCTTACTGGTAGTCAGATTGTCTTCCCAGTTGCTGTCCTACTGTTGGCTCTCCTCCTTCACAAACTCTGTGGGGAAAAAGCAAAGGAATTGGGCAAGGCTTTAACTTTGAAGACTAAGGGAGGGAAAAAAGAGCATTAAACATATTGCCACTTTTTGCACTGTTTATCTCTGTGCCTCCACTGAATTGCACACTGTCTGTGCATGTACTTCTGGGATGCTCTCAGAGTTGTTAGTGTAAGCATTGCAGCACATTGGCCCTATTTGTTGTACTTTAAACTGTGTTTTTGGGTGAGGTGCAGCATGTTCTCTCTGAAAATGTCTGTTGAAAATGCTTCAGGCAACCTTCATTTTGATGAAACAATCATGCTCTACAACTGAGTCTAGTCAAAAGAAAGGGAGGCAGACTAGTCTTCGTGCTCACGACCTTAGTTATGTTTAGGGTATTTGTGGGCAAGAGCAATAGAATCGTGTGAAACTGACATCTTCCCTTGTTTTGCTTCTCCTGCTAGGTAATGACCCAAACAAGAGTTGACCAGGGCTGTCTTCTATCATTTTAAACAAGAGATAATCAACTTATCTGAGAGATCAGAAGAATTTGATGAAGGTAGACCAGAACTGCAGGATGAAGGCATGTGTCTGCACGATGAGAACTTAAACATGGTGTTTGCATAATTTGGTAAAGAGTTCAGATTAAAAGATTATGAAACAAGCCTTTTTTCTCCCTTTTTTTTTTTTTTCTGAAGCTCCTTCCCACTTCAAAGAACAAGAAGCTTCCTTACAAGAATGAAAGGCGGTGAATTCATAACAAACAAGTCAAACAGCAAGTTCTTTGTGTAATAGCAACCTGCTGCAGGCAACAGAGATGAAGGGCTCATTTCCTTGCAGCATAGGAACTGAGGACCACTGGGGAAGCTGCACTGGACCATGTGCTTTCTGATCTCAGATCCTGGCAGACACTGTCTAATGCCTGGCATAAGTTGGAGTGATCTGAGGGAAACTTTAGTTACCTGCTAGGTCCCTGGGCCCCTTGTGGCTATGTAAAGGAGAAAGAGGCTGGATCTAAAAGCCATCTTACTTCCTTTTGTGTCCTACGTGCCAGCATCATCTCAATGGACCCTCCTTCAGCAGGAATTGGGAGAAATGCCAACAAAAGGCCATTGTGTTAGCTTTTCCTGGTGAAATTGAGCCATGCTTAAAGCCTCATGTTGCCTTGTGCTATTTCTGCCTTCCACAACATCAAAAGGTAGGGTTTGTATCCATGCTAAAAATACAGCTAGAAGACAACTAAGGTTTCAGGACACAAATTTAACATGCATAATTAAGCTTGCAAAAAGTACTTTCCATCACAAAACTACACTAACAATTGTATATGCTGTGGATTTCATCTTTTCCTCAGAAATACCTAAAGCTTAGTAGTTGTCATAAATGCTGGACCTTGAGTCGCAACTCCTCTCTTTCTGTCACTGTAAGATTAGTATGTGAAGGTTTAAAATCACTTCCATCTCTTTAATAATCAAAACTTCCCTGACTAAATAAATGTTCAGTAAGTCCTATGTGATGCAATTAATGTGCTGGGGTATTTGCTCTATGGTTGTAATGATTTGCAGTGTCAAATTATCTTATCTGTAGGTAAGAATATAGCAGTCATTATTCATTGTCATCAATGCACTTAAAAAAAAAGACATTTAAATATCTGATAGTTTTCATACCCTTAAGAAAGAAAATAAAGAATAGTGGTCCAAAAAAGTGAAAATACTGATTACTGTGAAAGTACTTTTTGCTGTTCATGAACTCTTTATAAACTATCTGGATTCTGCAAATCTGTTCAGTGGATCATATAGATGAACAATTTTCAATTTACATGGGCAAACTGTTTAGTCTGACTATTTGCCCCCTCTGATACATGGCTGGTTGCACAGCTACATCGTTGTTCCTGGATTGAAGAACGGATTTTCAGGCAGTAGAATATTGAATAGCAAATATTTGTGTTGCTGCATTGAAAAACTCAATTACGTGAAGGCATTTTGCAGAGAATAGATATTTTTCAAGCATTCACATGAATCAAAAAGCTATTCACTGGAATGTTTATGCACTTCAAAGCAGGGGTACATGAACAGAAAAGAGCATGAGAGTGCTTCAAAATTCAAAGAGGCATTCTTAAACATCAGTTGGCTGTGCCAGCCTTAGGCCAAGTGTCAATGCTGTCTCTCTGCTTTCTATTTATTATTCTGGTGATGTATGCACTGAACATTTGGGATGTCCAAGTGTTCAAAATTTCTGTTTTTCTTAAAATATTTATGTCAGCTAGGGGTTGAAATCTAGGGAATTCTGCTTGGAACTGCAGGCAGCTGAGAAAGGGAATCAAGGCATTAAAAAAACTGCCATCCTTCATAAAGCAAAACTTTTTCTTATTCGCTCTCACAAATGCTATTGTGAAGCTGTTCATCTGGGTGAACGATCCTGAGGTCTGCAAGACTGAGTAAATTGACCGCTGTTGACTTTTGATTTGGAGAAAACTCCAGGAAGAAACTTGCCAACAAAGTTTTCAAGCTGACAAGCAGTTATTCTTTATTGCGGCACCGGAGATATGGGGGATAACTCCTCCTAACGTGTGTCTCTCTATTGCTACACAAGCCATCCTCATATAGTCCCTGGGCATACATACATGTTCATGAGGCTACGTATGGATTACATCACTTTCCAGAAAGCTCCCCGCATGCGTACAGAATTGTGGTGGTGGTCTCTGAGGGTCGTTTACTTCTTCCAACAATTTTCGTCACTTCTGGCAGCCTTTGAAGTACACGCAGTAGATGCTTGTACCAGTATAATTGGTTTGTTAGCACCAGAGACATAATAACCCTCCTATCCTCCTACTTATCAGTTAGTTTACCCGTAGCCTATCCTGGACACCTGCTATTCCCAGATATTCCTTATCCCTGTGTCCTGTTTTTTCTAGCCTGTTTTTCTTAAGACTACATCAACTATAACGATTTATCTTGTGCCAGTATGTTCTCTAGCTGTACTCTATTTTTTTCTATGTATTATGCACCTCAGTAATTTTCCACTGCTGTTACAAAGCCATTGAACTTAACATTGCTTAAAACTAATTTTAAAGGTTATATATTCCATTTTGTGATTTTGTGTTCCCCTTGTTTCACTTTTGAAGGGATCTAAAAGAATGCTGGGGAAAAGTATGTGTGGATTTTTTATTTGTTTACATGTCCCAAGTTGCACCAGACCACCATGGAGAGGTTGAGAAGAATAGAAAGTAGCCTGAAGCTGTCTGCTGGCCAAACTGGGTAGTTTGGACTGCAAATGTCATACTTGGAGGATGGTATAGCTGTTTGATTAATAAATTGCATGCAGACTTATCACCCATCTCATGGTTCTTTGGTAAAGAAGGAAATACTGGAAATGGGAAGGAGTATCCCATGCAGGAGAGTGGTTTGGAAGTGGAACAGGTGCCCATAGAGGGTTGTGATATGTCCATCCTCAGAGATTTTCAAAACCCTTTTGGATGGGGCTTGGAGCAACCTGATCTCACTGTGAAGTTGGCCATGCCCTGAGGGGTAGTGTGGATCAGAAGTCCCATCTAATCCAAGTCTTTCTATGATTCTAAGTGCTGGAAGAGGTGTCCCCAGGGAAAAAGCAGAGGGCATAAGGCATGAGATTAATATTGGTTTCCTATTTGGGCTGCAGGGCAGATTCCAAAAAGCATAATATGTGGAGTCCTCTCTGTGCTGGGAGCTCTGCAGGTTCTTTTTTCAGCCTTGATTTTTCTCTCATGGACTTTATCTCATCTCTAAGGTCATGGGAACTGAAATTTTATATTACATTTTTTCTCTTCTTATCAGAGAAACATGCTTTGTATTATATTTTCTGTCCTGCCTAAAACCAGTTTTAGCATGTTGTTAAACAGCATAAATATCAGGCTAAGAAGAGAATTATTGTGTAATTAGATAGAACAGTCTGAAATTAAGAGGAAGGTTAAGGACAAATAACAGGGATTTCACTTCAAGACTCCAAGGGATGTAACAGAATTATTTAAGTCATTTAAACCTAGTTTGAGCAACTTCTTGAGACTAACATTGTATGGAAATATCCTAGATCCCTTGTCTGCAAGCTACTGAGCTCTTTTACGTCCAGTTAGAGAGTACAGATCATATATTAGACTCCAGTGTTTTTGAATCCCAGTGATTTCCACAATAACACGCCAAAATTACTTTATAAATAATATTTCATTTTGCATATGCTTGCCTAAACTGTAAGCTTCTGGACTGACTTCTGGATATCTAAAAGCTTGGTAGAATGTTATACCTACATATAGAAGGGAAAAAGTTTGATAATACTTCTGTTTAAGTACAAAATAAGCAAATGAGTGAAAAATTCTTGGGGGTTAGACTGCTATGGCTAGATTGAAGCTAAAATATTTTTAGCATATTTAAAATATGTGGTTGGCTAAGTTCTTATGTAAGTAAAAAAAGTTACTAGGCAGAAAGCCGAGGTAGATTACCTAAGCAATGATTAGATAGCAGGAAATGCTACAGAGAAAGAAATATAGTTTGGTGGACTTTTATTTGCTGCTGTAAAAGTGAAGCTATGAGAGAAGAGCCTTGTTGTAAGCCTCTAACCACCCTGGGTCAGTGCAGCCATCTGACCACAGGCTGCCAGTACCCCATGTCCAGCAGGATATTCATTTGGGTGATGGTGGTTCATGACTGTCCAGAACATGTGCTTGCTTGGCTTTATAAATTCTCTGCTGTGACAGACCATATGTCATCAGGTCTCTCTGAAAGCTGAAAGCTAATATTTAGAGTCCTAGCTGGGGCCAACACATAAAGACATAACATTACTTTGTAGAGCCATTACGATTAAAGAATAAATAAAATGTGAGATAGTGTTTGTCTCCAGCTTCAGCCTTGCATCATTTTAGCAACTTTTTTTTTTTTTTTTTTTTTGGTGGGAGAATATCTTGGAATACTGAGAAACTTTGTTTTGCAAAATATGCAACGTTGTTCTTGACCGTTGTGAGAAATTAATAAATATTTAACCATTTGCATATATCACAACACATTTGAAATGAGGAGGGTCTGCTTTGACAGGACAATCAGAAATTGTACAGCTAGGGCAGATGAAAGCTGCTGAGTGAGAACTGGGCTTGAACTAATTCAGGGGTAACTGCGATCTGTGAAAGAGAGTCCCTGTCTGACAGTTTCTCCATGATTGCGCCAAGTGTGCTCAGGAAATTTCAAGGGTTACCAGTTATGTATGATGCGTAGTTTACTGATATTTGTATTGCTGAGTACAAAGCGAAAGATAGCTGTTGTAGTCAGTTAAATGACTAATGATGGAGGTTATGAAAGCATTTTAAAGCATTTTAAGTGAAAAATGGTGTAGGAAACATAGGCTGCTTGCATGCTGGCATATCAAATCACCCATCTCAGTCTCTCATTCAAGTCATGAAACTACTTACAACAGTACCTTTCCTTTGATGAAGATAACACTATGGGTATGAGTCAAAATTTCATTTCTGTGCTATCTGGAATGTTTTCCAGTTAGCATTTTGTTATATGCTTAGATTTATGGAGAAAGATTTAAGCCCAATGAAGTCACAATGCATTGATACAGAACCTCATGAAAATGGGGTGTAGCAGACAAGAAGGACCATTAATTATCTCACTGGAAAAACTCTAGACTAGCAACAGTGTCAGATCTAGTAGCAACTGCATGGAACAACAGGTCACATACATTCTTCGGTTTTGAAGAGAGAAGAGCTTTCACTTCTCTTTTGAGGCTAGTGAGTCCTTGGAGATCTAGCAAAATGCTACTGCTACCAGGTCAAGGGAAGAATCTGATACACATGTTATCATCTGCTATTGGCAATTTGACCAAGATGTTAAAGTGCCTGTGATACTGAAAGTGGGCATCCTACTGTCAAATATTAAATACAAGAGCTTTCAATCTAGAATAGTTACTGTGATGTTGTTTATTGATATATCTCTGATCTTGAATTCATACGGTTACACAGGAGCTTGCTCTGTAAATGCGGTAAGTTCTCTCCTCCCTGGGAATGTTGACTTTCCAAGTTCTGGTATTTCTGACCACTAATTAACTTTCTAATTGAACAACATTATCCTGAGACATCTAAAAGAGATAACCAGTGCAGCTGATAAAGAGCTCAGACACTCACTTGTCCTTGTAACTTGAATGCTTTCTCTTTGTGAAGAGAATACTGTCAAGTATTGTGATTTTTTTTTGCAGTTTGTATTTTGCATACTATATGAAAGAAAAGTACTGTTTATCTATACAGCAATTTAAATACATTTACACATTTGAACAATGAGGTAGGAGTGTCTTTTAAGCTTATTTCCAATCTTTGTTTTTGCAAAGATGGGAACATCAGTTTCTGTATGGAAAAGTCTTTGTATCTGGGCATTGATTCATTATAAAAAGAAGTAGTAATCATCATGTAAAATATGTTTGAGTAATAACCACACATCTTATATCAACTGTGTATCAAATTTTTAGTGATGTGTATTTTGTCACAAAAAAAGCAACAGAAAATTGATAAAACACCTTTCATAGATTTCTCTAAAGAAACTACGTTTAAAAGTCGGTAAAATGAGAAAAATAAATATAATTATAAACACTTTCTACTGACTAAACCTGTTCACATTTCAGGATGTGTTTCACCCATTCCTTCAAAGCAGGAGCAGTCCAAGCCCTCTCGCGTAGGTCAATTCCTGCTCATTCCCACCAGGTGTCAGTATGATATAGATAAAAAGAGGCGCCAGCGCAAGAAGAATCATTTCAGCCCTCCAAAGGTTTTTTGCCAGAATTTATTAGCCATGACAGTCTTGTAAGCCCACAGTCATCTCTTCAGGTCCCAGGATAACGG
>NW_022994464.1:0-48190 GCF_012275295.1 Melopsittacus undulatus | reverse complement strand
CCTACTGTCACATGTCCCTAAAGAACCTCCTGAGCTCATTTCCCAAATGCTTCTTTCAACTCTTTCATCTCTTGGTGCTCAGATTCTTCACCTACAACAACAGCAAATTAAGTCAGAGAAATCCTTGCAGAGAACAGAGATCCGTGTCTTTTAAACTTTTACTGCTGTGCATTATTTGACTACTCCTGAGCCAAGAGCTAAACCTTATAAAGTCCTTCCAAGCCTTGTGGAGTCTGCTCTCCATAGCAAAATCATCCTACACATACCAGGAGTTAAACCTCCAAATTTTTCTCCTCTTGAGATTTTATATGTTTAAAATGAGATGATCTAAGCTTAGTTCTAAGTATTCTGAGATCAGTTAAAAGGCACAATCCATTAGAAGAAAAACATTCAAACTGCAAAGTAAAACCAAGGCTGGCTTCTGCACAGGTTTCTACGTGATTCTATTTTGGTCAACTAACTCGAAATTCAAACACCATTTCGTGCAAAATGGGACAGTAGGTATTCAGTTAGACCCTGAAACTGTGCATAAATGTAAGATGATGCATCAGTTTCACTTCCTCACTGAACTGGTCTCCTATACGTGATTCATTTGTGGAGATAAATATTGCAGAGGAAAAAAAACCCAACTTGATAGAATTCTTCCACCCTCCAAATAAAACATAAAGACAAGAACATGGAAATAACCCTGGCCTGGTATTTTGGTCACAGGTCTACTTTACTTCTTTCATCTGCATAAAATGCTATGAATTAATCTGTTTATAATTGCACAGATGGAAAATCCAACACCTAATTAATGAATCTATTTGAACAGCATTTAAACTACTGTTTTTATATAAAAAGGCTTATGTTTCCCCCCTCTCCCTCCCAAAAGGCTACACACTGCTTCCTTGCTCATCTGCAAGGAATTTACAGGTGTTAAATCAGCCACAGCAGCCTTCCCTTTTGCTCCCTGAATGCTATCAAAACGTATTGAGAATTACAATAGAAACATATTGAGAATTACAGAGGAAAAGTTTATTAGAAACTTAAACATAAGCGCTAGGAAGTTCAAACAGAAGATTTTCCCCTAGTTTATACCAAGATCAGGCTACATGCAAAATTACACAAAAATCAAAGCCCTTTGCTTCTTCAGAAAAGAAATAAACCTTAAAAACCCTTAAAATGTGGCTATACATTTATAAATAACCAGGTCCCCTATTATAGTCAGTATCTTGTAGATCTGATGTTGAAGTGATAAGATATGCACAAAAGGACCAAAATTCCAGTGATTTGTACTTCTGAAGCAATTGGCCAGGTTCCCCATGTAAACCCATCCTATAAATAGAGGTATTCTAATGGAAAAAGTTTCCCAAGTATCCACTCTAGCCTAAAGACAACTTCTCTCAGTGTCAGCTTACCACAAATAAATGATTGAGTTTAGCTCATAAATGTCACCTGAAAGCAAATTTAAGATTGCTGCCTCCAATTTCCATACTAAAATGGCAAGTTCCATGTTAAAGGCCACTGCCTGACACACAGGAAGAACCTTCTCCCAGTTTCACAACAAAGCTTTGACACACAGGTACTTCAATTAACTAGGCAAGGATCTAATTACACTCCTTATAGAAAGGCTGATGCACAGAGATTTATGTATTTCATTTTACAGTAACCAAAACTTAAAGCTATCCATACACCTCAGAAACCATCATTGTTAAATTTTCCTCTCAAACATTTTTCTACCACAGCTTCCTTTCACTAGTATCTGAATGTTTGCTTTTAATATCCTTGCAGCTCCTGCTTAGTCTTATTCTGAAGGGCTTTTAGCACCTGATAGTTGTAGCAACCCTGAGGAGCACTAGAGCACACAAACACACAAACTAGCTTCCAAATGCATTTGAGACACGTCAATAGAAGTTATGGTTGTAAATATACATAGAAACATTTAAATATGTTCAGCATACTGCTTTAAACAGTAAAGTCTTATCAGTAAAAGCAATAAGGCTCAACACTTACCTTGCTTTAGCTGCATTACAGATGACTGCTTGAGGCTGGCTGAAGCTCCTGGTAATGGATTTTGAATGGAGTTCTCTTTCTCCACCTCCTGTTTCAGAAGCCTCTTACTCTCTTTCGATGTACATCTTCCCATGTCTCTCCAATTAGCCAGTTAACACAGTCAAATTGGGAGTTGTATCAGCCTCAGCAGGACTCCCCCCACAAGCTTGATATGAAACATTGCAATTAAAAGTCATTTCCGAGTCCACACATACAGCAGAGAAAGGGCACACCAGCCCCACATACTTTGCCTTGCAGTGGTACTTCTGTGGCAACACTTCATGGCACTTGGAAAACAGACACAATTTGCTCCAGAATCTTCACAAGCAGGGACAGAGCTGAAGAGCAGCATTCCTTCTACAGAGCCCAAAGAGCAACTGAGGCCCAGAGCTGGGTTTAAATCCTGGGTGTGGTTTGATGCACAGGTGAGGCTGTTTAGGGTCATTAAGGCTTACTAATGCCCTCAGTGCCTTAACGAGTTCTATTCTCAGGGCACATTAACACAGAGTGAGGTGTGATTGCAGTGTTGTGATGGGGTTTTGTTCCCCCAGTGTGGGGGGGAATTATAAATTTGATTTGCAGTGTTAAGACTGGAAGGTTGGAACTCGATGAGCTCAAGGTTCTTTCCAATCCATACATTCTGTGGTTCTATGTATCAGCATAACTACTGAACATCAAAAAGGTATAAACTCAATATCATCTTTACAACTAGGGCTCCACTGAATATTGAAGCCACAATAGAGGATTACATGTGTTTTACTGTTCCTGTTTTCCTGCAGAAGCCATCAGTGCTGGATGCACACATGGATCAGATGTGCAAGGAGTGCATGGAGGGTTCGAGCCCATCCCAGTGTAGCAGCTACCTGTGGGAGCCCTTTTCTGAATTGGTGGTCTAGAATGTGTCCTGTCCTCTCTAGGACCGTGAGGTGAGAGATACCCTAGGCTGTAGTGGCTGTATTTAGGCAGTCGTGTGGAGGTAGTGCTGATCAATTTTCATGAATGTTTCCGTAAATGCTCCTTCTGCTTATATACTGTGAAAAGCTTAATGGTGCATTTTACTTTGATACGCGGATAGACTCCACAACTAGTTAAAGTTGTAAAGTAGGTATGCTTTTATTCAGCGCTGAGGTGCATGGGGATAGCTCCTGCAAAGCATGCACACCTCAGGGTTGTTGTCCCTTTACATTTATTCTCTTAAGGTATACATAGACATGAGGTTGCTCAATCCGCCTATACATATGTATTATCTACCCCCGCTTCGTATTATAATGAGCCAGAAGGTCCTTTGCACTTGCGCAGTGCCCCTTCTGATCATGGGCAGGGGTCTCAGGATGAAGTAAATGAGTCTTCCTCCTGTGGGCAGGGGTCTTCCAGATGAAGTAAATGAGTCTTCCTCTTCTTAACCTTTTCACCTTTTAATCTTCAGACATGGACTTAGGGTTAGTTGGCGCCCAGTCTGCTTCTCCTGCCACTTATCAGTAGGAACAAACATCTGTGTTTTTGTCATGGTCTTAAGGCTTGATCACCCAGTCTGCTTCTCCCCGGCTTATCAGCAGGACATTTCATCTGCTTGTCAGCAGAACTAGCATCTGCTTCTTCCCCTCCAGCAGTAATCAATGCCTTGGCAAGGTGGCAATGGCAGATATTTAGGACAGACAATACTTTTGTTTAAGCAAAGGAATTCCTTTAACTCCCTTGTACAATTTCTCTGTATTACCCCCCTGTACATTGGCTACCCGTGTATCAGTCCCCCCTTTTTCTATAAAGTGAGTAAATTCTTTTACTCTATTATTTATGACAGACCTATCCATGTTAAAATTATACCTGGAGAAGGCCTTGGTTAAGTATATCTTTGAACCATTCAGTAACTCCTCATCCAATCCACTTCCAACAATTTTAAGCTTTTGCATATTCCCCTGCAGTTTTCCCAGCTTAGCATGGATTGATTCAGAATGGTCAGATTACGTTCATGCAGCACATACCTTTGAAATCCTCAAAACCTTTTCTACAAGACACCCACTGTATCTTGCAGGACTCAAACCACCAGATGCCTGCTGCTTAAAAACCAAAACTTTTTCTACAAGACACCCACTGTGTCTTGCAGGACCCTAACTACAAGATGCCCACTGCCTCCTGTGATTGTAAACCATAGGACGCCCGCTGCTTCTTGTTTTACACTTAAAACTTTTTGTACAAGACATCCACTGTGTCTTGCAGACCCAAACCACAAGATGCTCACTGTCCCCTGTGACTGTAAACCACAGGATGCCTGTTGCCTCTTGTGGGTGTACACCAAACGGACACTAGCAGCCGGGTATACACCTAATTAGGCCAAGCTTCATGTAGTATGTGCAGAACTTGTACTGCCCTTATCTCATACCTGGATTTATATTCTGATTACAATTGCAACATTGTGTTAACACTCATGGATCACTCTATCTTTCACAAATTTGTCTGTTATTACCGCTCGATGTGACTTTCCAGGGAGCTTTTGGAGCCTTTTTGAATTCAGACGCTTTGTTCTCTAATTTTGATAGTAGTGAAAGTTGTGAGTAATACTTGGAACGGCCCCTTCCACCTTGGTTTGAGATCTTCTTCCTCTGTGGGTCTGAAAGATTTAATCTCCAGGTTGTATATTATGTACTGGACTCTCCAGTCCTCTTTTTCGAGTTCCAGCCACATGGTTTTCTTCTCCCACTTGGAGAGGCACTCCCTGTTGGACCCCATATGGTCTTCCATATAAAATTTTACATGGTCTAGCCTTTTCTTTCGACCGAGGTTTAATTCAAAGCCTTAATAGAGCCAGTGGTAAGGCTTGGTACCAATATTTATTTATTTCCTGACATATTTTACCAGTCTGATGTTTTGATCAGATGAATTATCTTTTCTACTTGCCCACTGACCTGGGGCCTGTATGGTACATGTAGTTGCCAATCAGCTTCTAATTTTTGCTAGTTTCTTGTAACTATTTTGCTCTAAAGTGCGAGCTTCGGTCGGAAGAAATTGCCTCTGGTGCTCCAAAACAAGGTATATCATATAACGATGTTCCAATTACTTGTCTTACATTATTTATTCTACAAGGGAATGCTTCTGACCACCCTGAAAAAGTATCCGTTAACACCAACAAATATTGGTAACCTGTTCTCGGTAACTCAGGAAAATTTATTTGCCCTCCTGAAGTATCTTCCAGAGTTGATTACAGGGAATTACAATTCGCCCATCATGTATCTGAACCCAACCCCCTTTTTCCCTGTCCTTTGAGATCTTCAATCAATTTTCTATCCTCCTTTGAATATCTAGGTTTAGATTTCTCAATTGTTAGTTTGCCATCATGGATTCAGCTTCTTGTTTGGCTTCAATATTGGCCAAATTATTTCCAGTTTCCTGATCAGAGTCACCAGCTTAAATTTAAAAACCAAAAAAAAAACCATGAAGGAGATAACCAGTGGGCTTCTTTCTGTTCCAGAACTGCTAATACAACATGAGACACTAGTACAGTAATCTTTTGTCCCAAGGTAAATTTGCAAGCCTCTTCAATGTTCATGACAACTGTAGCCACAGCTCTTGGGCATCTGGGCTATCCTTTGCTTGCTTCATCCAGCTGTTTTGAAAAATGCACCACTGTCTTCTTATAGGGTCCTAGTTTCTGAGCAAGGACCAAAGCTATTCCCTCTTCATAGGAATATAGCCAAAATGATTTAGTCACATCCGGAAGTCACAGAGCTGCAGTTCTCATTAGCTCTGTTTTAAAGCCCTCCTCTACAGAATCAGTCTATTCCAAAGAGAGAAGTTTCTTTTAACAGTTCATATAGTGGTCTTACCAGAACACCATAATCATGTATCCATGTCTGCATCATCCAGTCATTCCCAGGTACGTACTCCTTGATGGCTGATGGTCGTGGTGTTTGATAAATGGCTTCTTTTCTAGCAGTTCCAACTTCTATGTTCTCCTGTTGTTTCATATCCTAGGTAGGAAACTCAGGTTTGAATTAGTTTGGCCTTTTGTCTGGATACCTGATAATCATTCAGTCCCAGAAAATTCAACAATCCCACCATTAACAAGACATATTCTTCCTTTGTTCCTGTAGCAATTAATAGGTACATATTGTCCTCTGAGTGGTGGATTAGTGTTAACTGATTTCAAAACTTGTCGGACTGGTTTTAAACCCTTCAGGTAATACTGTCCAAATTAGTTGAGTTTTCCTTACAGTGCCAGGATTTTCCTTATTCAAAAGCCAATAAATTCGGGTTTTCTTTGGCCAATATTAAGCAAAGAAAGAGTCCTTTAAATCCAAGACAGCAAACCATTTGATTATTATTCAATTTAGTAACAAATGCCTATACCCCCCTTCCTTGGCAGTTCTGTAAAGTCAATCTGCCATTGTTGGCCTGGTCCATTTGTTCCCTTTTAGATTTTTCCAGACTGCAGGGTCACTTATATTACTCTCCATTGCCTCCCAGGGCCATCTCTCTCCCCGGTTAGTTCCCCCAAAAACACAACAGTTATATTCAATGCTTTACAAAGAGATTTTTTTAGCAACTGTGGGAATTTCATATTGGACTCCAGTTTAATACATGATGTTGTATTGACTCTTTATATTTTTCTTTGATCCTAATACTAATAATCACATTTGGGTCTTCTCCAGTTTAAGTCCAATTTTAGTTACTTTTTTTTTTTCTGTTTCCAATTTTTCAGTTAAATTTCAGTTAAATTTACTGGCTTGCAGGCACGGGTTGTACAGCTATTCCTGCTATTAAATTTCATAGAGTCTTACATTGATAGTCATATCTCCAGCCTGCAGTATTCCAGCATACACAAGACCATCCTTTTCTTCCACAGAGGTGTGATGACTGATATCTAGCCGTTTGACTAGGTACATCATCAGGATTTATGTGACATTGGTATCCACCTGGGCAAATATATTTTGGTTGGCTACTATAGTACCACCTCCACTCTAAACTTCCACAATTAGTATCTAAATTATCATCTATAATATCACATGCATCAAAAATTATTGACAGTGAGGTACTCAAATTGGCTATAACTTCATTATAACTTATTCCAATTAACCTTCTTTCTTCTGAATTTGTTCTCACTGAGTTTGATTATATATGCAACTGCCTATCTTTGTTCCTTTGCATTCAATAAACAGTGTGATAGACCAAGGTTTTAGAGGTTATCCTCCTTCTTCTAGTTGTGGTAATGCATTCAACTACAGTTGTTGTGAATGTTTTTAAAAGCCACGGCATTTTCCCATATGGTTCCTATCAGAACCGACACCAAAAGAGGTCCAGTCAGGATCATAGTGCTCAGCGGTCACAGCCCCAGGGGTTGCAGCCCTTGGCAGACCTTTTCAGCTGCAGCACCGACTCCCTCCGGTCTTGCCCTCTCTGGTAGGTTAAAGGTATACCCCACAACAACTATTCCAACGAGGTGGTAATTTCACACCGAATGCAAAAAGAACTGTAATTGATTTCTCAAAAACTATTCGTGGTCTCCCCTACCAGTAATAATATACTTCAAACAACTGTGACACTTGGCTCTTAAAATAATTTCAACTATATCTGCATTTCCCATATCAAATTTACAGGAGTCAATATGAATTCTCTCAGTTACTTATCCAAGTCCTCTTGAGGGTCAGCTTGGTGTCTCCGGGTTCAGTCACAACTTTCCATTCTTTTATGGATCCTTTTATCCATGACGCATGTGTCCACCTTTTTCAGCAGTTCTTATCGCCGTTTCTGTAGTTAAAAGAACAAGAAATGGTCCCTCCCAATGAGGGGGTAAACTCTCTTCTTTCCAGCTTTTATGTCATTCTTGTTCTACTTCATTCACTGGAGCTGCCCCATGGCATCCCCCTCCAGGGCAGTCTCACTTCCAGGGTCCAAACTCCCCATAGCACACACACAGATCCGGTTCCACAGAAGAGCCTACTCCCCCACCTCTGCTCAACATTCCTTCTCCACCAGTTTCAAAGCAACCGCTTTCTTTTTATCCACTTTCCATGTTTCCTCCTTTACTCCCAGTCCGCATTTATCAACATGTCTGTTTCCACTTGTTTGTCAATCCCGGCACCCATCCCATACTCAAACACAGGAGCTGCTCGAGCTCCCTCCTTAACTTTAAACATCTTTCCCCAGTATCACAATCTGAACAACATTTCTTTAGCTTTTAGTTTTTCCTGTTCTTTTCCAAAGCAAAAATTAAGGGATCAGGAAGAGGTATATTAATTTTGCACTGTCACATCTGCATACATTCCATTTTCCTTGTCACCTCAAAACAACATTAATTATAACAATGTATCATAATTCAAAGTTCCATTTTTGGGCCATTTTCCTTCATCTTCCAAAGTATATGAAGGTCAGCATTGGTTACAATATTTTACCAACGTTTTCTTGTTTACAGAGGCCCCAGAAGATCCTCTCAGTTCTTTCTAATGAGCCAAAATGTAACCCAATGGGCTTTTCCTCAGAATTTCCTTGTTTTGACCGGCTCCCATTTCAGTCAATCTTTTACAGATCTCTATAGCTTCTCAGTGCTCTGCAAATGCACTTATGAAAATATGAGAGCACCTACACAAGTTTCAGTTACAGAAAACCTTTGCAATCATGCCTCTTAAATTTTTTTTTTTTACATTTTTTACAATTTTTTTTTCCAGTTTGTGTTTTTTTTCTCTTTTTTTTTCTTTTAATCTTATACACAGGACAGAGACAGGACCACAAAACACAAACACTTCGTCCGTCTCCGGCCGCTCTCCTCGCGGAGACACGGAACCGCGGATTGGGACTCCACACTCGCTTCGTAGCTATGCTACGTCTCAGTCACACAGAAACACAAAGTTACACATGGGATCCCCCACTCATACTATGGTTCCGCTTACCATCCTCACGGTTCTCAGAATTTGAGATACAGCAGAAACCTGGTGGCTTCGCTTACCCTTCACCTGCCCCCCTAGCAGGTCCGTCCTGGCTCCCAAAACTTGGGATACAGCGAAAACCCGGGCTCACCCGATCCGCTCCCAGGATCGCTAGCAGCCGCTCTATCGGTCGGCGAGCCCCCTGCTTGCAAGCCATACCAACCAAGGGGAACTTCGCTGTGCGCCAGACGTCTCTGCGCGCCTTACCAGCCGCCCCGGGCCACGCGTACGCCTTACAGGCCACCTAAATTACCAAAACCTAAATTACCAAAACCCAAATTACCAAAACCCAAGCATACCGTTTCTCCGCAGCCGGCACAGGTTGTTGTCTGTCCCCGCAGTGAGCAGACGAGAAGTGGAGGTCCTCCAGGCAAACAGCCTGTGGCGCCGAGGATGTCCACCCCTTGGCCGATCCTGCAGCCGGACAGAGGCCTCCTGGCTGGCTCGCCAAATTGATACGCGGATAGACTCCACAACTAGTTAAAGTTGTAAAGTAGGTATGCTTTTATTCAGCGCTGAGGTGCATGGGGATAGCTCCTGCAAAGCATGCACACCTCAGGGTTGTTGTCCCTTTACATTTATTCTCTTAAGGTATACATAGACATGAGGTTGCTCAATCCGCCTATACATATGTATTATCTACCCCCGCTTCGTATTATAATGAGCCAGAAGGTCCTTTGCACTTGCGCAGTGCCCCTTCTGATCATGGGCAGGGGTCTCAGGATGAAGTAAATGAGTCTTCCTCCTGTGGGCAGGGGTCTTCCAGATGAAGTAAATGAGTCTTCCTCTTCTTAACCTTTTCACCTTTTAACCTTCAGACATGGACTTAGGGTTAGTTGGCGCCCAGTCTGCTTCTCCTGCCACTTATCAGTAGGAACAAACATCTGTGTTTTTGTCATGGTCTTAAGGCTTGATCACCCAGTCTGCTTCTCCCCGGCTTATCAGCAGGACATTTCATCTGCTTTTGTCAGCAGAACTAGCATCTGCTTCTTCCCCTCCAGCAGTAATCAATGCCTTGGCAAGGTGGCAATGGCAGATATTTAGGACAGACAATACTTTTGTTTAAGCAAAGGAATTCCTTTAACTCCCTTGTACAATTTCTCTGTATTACCCCCCTGTACATTGGCTACCCGTGTATCAACTTCAGTCTCTGCTGTCTGCCTTCATGTCTGCCCTCAACAGTTATGGAGGCAGGGGGGTAGGGAGTCACCCTCAGTGAAACACTGTAAATAGCAATTTTTAGAGGAACAAGCTATTATACAAAGGTCACGGAACTTTGTAAAGATCATAATTGCCTCAAGGCTTCATTAACCTTTACAAAATAGTGGTTGCTGGATTACACAACATACGATTAAATGACCATTAACATCCAGAGCAATTAATGAAAGTAACAACCTCAAGGTACCACAAATCACATAGATGCTACACAGTATTGGTCTCTAAGCACAAGCCTTATTCCAGCAAATAGGGTTGAAATAAGGTGTTCTGCAAATGACAAAGACTGCATTCTATAGAGTGCACCATCTAGGCAACATACTTACCTCTATTAGTGCCTGACATAACATTATGGTGACATTGAGTGGAATATCCAGTGCCTACAGCATTCTCCTTTTTCTGCAGGTATTCCAGAAACTATGAGTCTCACGAATAATAGACACTTAAAGTAATAGGACTCTGTCTCTTTTGTTTGAAGAGATACTAGAGAATGGAAACCTGTTTTTTCCCAAAAATCTTTTCAGGCTTTAAGCTGACAATCCATATTCTAGTAAACAGGCACACAAAAGCAAGGTTAAAACCTTTTTAATCCACCTCACTAAAATAATCTTGTCCAGTTTCCAAGAAATGAAACTTACCTTCTATTATTAACCAAAATGGAAAAGCTGATCCCGTTTCAGCATTGTTATTTCTGACGATGTTGAATGTGTCTTTGCAACAAGCCATCCATCACCTTTCCTAATAAAACTTATAAAATAACTTAATAAAATAATGTGTTGCATTGGAAAAGCATATGCTTTATTAACTGGACTTGTTGACAGTCTGTGGTACTAATTGCTACAGTATCAAAGTAATTCTCAAACATGAGTTAATTAACTTATGCAGTACTGCTTTATTGGTGTAGAATTACACTCACATGAAAAGCAAAAATAATGGAGTCATGTAGTATCTACTGATTTTGGATGCACCTTATATCATGTTTTTTGAACAACTGAAGACCTTTAAATATGAATATTTAAAGAGGTACATGCTGTTGCACCTTTAAATATGAATACTTAAAGAGGTACATGCTGTTGCTTGTGACCTCATATGAAGTCATAGGTACCAAGCATGGAATGGTCAATTTTAGCTGGTGAAATGTCTCATTGCAACTGAAGAATAGTGCCTATAAATAGTAGAGGAAATAAACATTTTTTCATTCTGAGAATATTTCTGTAATAAAGAATCTGATGTAGCCTACATCCTTGTTCATTTGTATTCCATCTGAGTCAAAGTCAGTTAGATTGACTTGAATAGGAGGTGTATAATCTGCATTTTACTAAAAAAAACCAACCCAAAAACCAAAAACCAAACCACAAATCTTTCAGTTTTCATGGTAATTAACAATCTTTCATATTTCCTAAGTTTTGTTTCAATCCTTCCTTTACAGCACAGAAGTACAGGAGGTGATGGGAGAGCATGTTGGCTGAAGAACCTAAAGGCTGAGCTTTTGAAAGCAGTCGAAAGAGTGAGCAGGGGAAGGCTGAGGGTGAGGCAGAGGGCTGGAAAAGCATGGTACCTTGATGAATCCTGGCATTTACTGTTGTGGATTATGGTATTGCTATGTAACAGGCAATGCTGCTTCTGCTCTGTGTTCACCATACAGTCTTGAAAAGGAAAAATGATAAATCCTGAAAGGTAAAAATCCATGTGCCATAGGATTCTCCACATGACAAACAAAGATTGTTCTTGGTTTGCAATACACTTTGGAAGTACAACAAAAAGACAAATGTGGTGAGTTGGTTTATATTTTTGGGTTTGCTCCCTTCAACCTCTCCCTGATGGTGCTTCAAAGTGCAAGATAAAACTAATAGAGGCAGTCTTGCTTATGGTGTTACCATCACCATAGATCCATATGGATAGTTAACCATTGTCAAACTTCTTTTTTTCTACAATTTTATTAAATATAGCCATGTTTATCACCATTTACTCTACCAGCTGATATGGGAAAATGCAGATCATAAATCATATGTCTTTTCATTTACTGCCTTTATAATACATCCCTAATTTTCTGTTGTTTACTGCTGAAATAAGATCTTCCGGTGTCTCTCTTATAACAGCAGGTGGGTGTATATATCTCTTTTATAATAACATCTATTATATTAATATTAATATTGCTATTACAGTAGTAGCAATAGTAAGTATCTCCCTTATAATATCAGGTGAAAGTGTTTTTCTGGGAACACTTCCTTTCTTCTCACTTTCTTTGGGTTGGCCTTTCTGGTTTATGTACAACTTTACTTGGACTTCCTTTTTTTTCATGGGGTTGTTTATATAACAAAATGCAACTTATCTGGAAAAAGGTTTAAGGTATTTAATAAAGATTTCTATTTTTAATAGGTCTCAAATGTAGCTGGACTACACTCATACCTATAAAAGCATTAGCAAAACAGCTTGCTCTTTTTGTTGTTGTTGTTTTCAAGGTTGGCTAAAACATTTAGAGGGGAATTACTACCTGCTCATCTCTAAAAGCAAGCAAGAAAGGTGAACTGGTTGCATAGCAACAGCTTCAACAAATAACCAGGCATTCTCAGATCTTAGACAATATTATAAAGAAGAAATGCGATTTGAGCCATGCTGAATATATTACAGACAACTTATTATAGAGCCCACTGATACAAGAGCCATTTCCCCTAAGCATGTTCACAGCAAAGAAAGTAACCTGAAATTTGACTTCTTGATAGCTTTGAGATCCAAAATGTGAGCTATCCGAAACTGTAATGCTGGTTTATTATCATTACTTGTTCTATAATGGGACAACTGCAAACCTATGTTCAGATAACGCTCTCTAGATTTCCATGAAAATCCCTTGAATAGAATCACTTCCAGAGAAAGTGTGCTTTATAGCTTAACTTACTTTAACCTACTTAACTTGTGACTGTTATTTTATAGCTACCTTAGAGCACCTAAGATTCAGACAGATTGGTAGTATCTTAAGTCCATTGGGTCAAGTTAAAATTAACATTTGAAAAAGCAAAAATGCCATTTAGCCCCACAGTCCCCAGAAAGGTACACTGGTGCCAAATCCCAGTACCACCAGTCTCTTTACACAGTTAAATACTTAACAACTGGTTTCTACACTGTATGTCTTTGTACTCTGCCATTTATCTTTCCCCCTGTGATTGTTGTGGTGCTCACTGTATGAAACAGGCATTTCATACTTGCAGGGTGGCTGGTTCATCTCCGTTGTTAGCTGTCTTTTCTGGAGCAGCTATTTTCTTTGTCCCTGCAGTTGTACAATTTTGGGATGTCAGGAGTTAAATTACGTAGCTCTAACATGTTTCTGATTTTTATTTTGCTGAAGAAGATGGTCTCTAGGCCCACATTTCAAAACTGCATTCATAAATATTTGGTTAAAGGTAATTCTTTTCCTTATTTCTGCTTCTTGCCTGTCCTGTCCTTAAACCCTCTGTCAAAATTCACGCACTATCCACCATACTAATTTCAGATCAATAGCACAAGACTGTGCTATTGATGGATTACTTTTATATGTTTGGACATGAATTTCTAATCTGTAAGCCATTAATGTTTTCTTCCCTTCCTTAATTAAGGAAAATTAAAGTACCCAGAAATAGTTGATGTTTAATTCAGTTTTCTTTAGTGAAAAGGCTCACACTGCAAGTCAGACTGAAGTACTGAAGTTCAAGTAAATATTATTACTTGTGTTTGTTTATTTTATGGAGCTGTCATTTGGCACAAGGGAAGACAGGATGGTGAAAAAAAATGGGAGAAAAAGATGCTGTTTTAGTACAAGAGAACGGGTAAGTCTGGCTTTTTAAATATTCCCTTCTGAGTTCTCTGTGAGGCTCATATTAGCATGCTGTGGTAACAAGGGGTTTTAGTTTTCACAGAAGTTGGTGCTGCCTTGAAGTAATTAATTGGCAGAGAAGCTACTTAGTGTTATCTGGGGTATTGTACATCTATTGCAGTAATGTCTCAGATTTCATGTTTCTTAATATAATTTATTCCCCCTTACCGATCTAATGAGCCTTAGCAAACAAATGCCATCAACCTTCCTGGCATGGATGGTGACCACTAAGATAAAATACTAGTCTTCCCAAATTTCCAGAAATTCCCAGCTTCAAGACAGCTTATCATTAGAATTATATCACAGTTCAGATTCTGAATGTTAACTAGTGCCTAACAGTATCTTAGAAAACAGGTGTCCCCCAGTCACACACTGCTGCCAGCCTGAACTTATTGTGGCTGGTGATCTGCCTAACTGTGACTTCTACTCATGGGCCACTGTGAGTGGACATCCCAGGTAGAGTCAAAGTGACTGTTAATGGGTAAGATGCTGCTAATCCTAGGAGCAGTGTGCATTCTTAATGTCTATTAGTCTTGAGCTATTACTAATTACTATTACGAATACAGAAGTAAAGAACAGAATAACTGTAGAAATTCACCATAAAGAGTTGATGGGTTCGTTGGTGTTTTGGGTTTTTGCTTTTATTTTTTCATCAGAACTCTTGAAATCTTACAATTTTTTCTAAACTTCTCTGTGCTCCTATCAGCAAATTAATGACAGCAAAACCTGTCACGTGAAAATACTGTTTTGAAAGTTCATTATTCCATAGTAATGATAGAAAAACTCTTGTAAAAATTCTACTCAGAAACAAATATTTGTAGCCTACTCTAAAACACTGTTGCAATCATCGATATTTGCAGTGCAGAAGCTGTGACAGGGGATTTATTATGCTTGAGCTATGAATAAGCAAAGTAATTTAGTTGAACTTTTATTGACATCTTGCCAGTGCATGCGCTCATTAATGTGATTTGTCTGTTAAGCTTGTACCTTACTAGCTAATTTAATACTTAAATAGTAATAAAAATTACCTACACGGTAATCCTTGGAGTTAAGTTGCTATGGGAGGGAACATTTCTCATACACTAATGATGTGCCCCAAAACTGTATAATCCCTAAATTAAAGGGTCATCAGAAATAGCTTTGATTACAGGAAGTCTGTCAGTAGATATGCTATTGTATTTCCAGAAAAGGCAGAAACAGAAGTTGTTAAATCCATGGAGGACTAATGGAGACAGTGTATGTGAGTGACATGGCAGGAGCCACATACTTATCCATACTTCCCAGTGTGAGGCTAGGATAAATAGACTGACCAGTGTCAAACAAGGAAGCTAGTTAACTGCTCAAATATATGAATGCTCCTCAGCTATTCCCAGCCACATAACAAATACCTGATGTAAGTTCAGGGTAAATGGTTCTGGAAATAAATTTATAAACCTGTATCTACATCTTAAATGACTTCAGCATGGAAACATTGAGGCTGTCCAATGTTTCCTGTATGTTACCTAGCCTGTGGTGACTAGAAAACAATGGGCCTTAGGAAGCCACTTTCATCAGAATGACTGTCTCTGTTAACCCACAAAGAGGGAAAAAATCAGAGAATTAAAAAGATTGCCTGAACCTTCAAGTCCATCCAGCTGACTTCAATGATGCTATGTCCTGCTCCAGAGTTTACCTCTACAGAGTCCAAATGTTACTGCTCTCTCTCCTTTGTACTTCAGAGTTCACACTTGGATCATTTTCTATTTGCAACCTGCCACTCAATAGATTGGATTAAGGAGTCTTTGTGTTTTGTGATTTTATTTAATCAGCTGAAGAAATTGTAAACATGTCACTTTCACAAATTAAAGAGAAAAATACAACAGCAGCACTAAAAAAAGTAACTATGGCACTAGAAACAGGTTTTCTTCTAACGGAGGCAGCCTTGGTGCTTTCTACAGAGCCCTGGGCAGCATGCATGTCAGTCGCCTGTTCCTCTTTCGTAGCACTAGTTTCACTGCAGAAAGGCACCTCTTAAAAACCACGCAAAAGCAAGTATCTTCTTATTTACTATTTTCCTATTTACTACTTTGTAACACAAAATGCCTGTGCGATTGTATCAAGGAATTAAAGATGTGCCAGAAGCTGGGGTTCAGAAACAAATGTCAGCTCTAAACTTAGTTCTCTAAACTGTTAGAACTGGTGAATCAAAAAGGCACAGTGAAGGAACAAAGTTTCTCACACAACAATGTGTAAACATCCCCTGTCCCTGTGGCTGGGGATACCTGTGAGGCATATGACAATTACTGTGCTATCCTCTAGTCACTAAAGGCAGATAAAATAGACTTTATTTTACAATAAAGGTTTATCCCAGACCTTTGCAATACACAGAACTTCTTTAAACCATCTCTGAGTCAGTTATGAACTCCTTGAGCAGGACTGAAGAGCTTTGCCACAGCCAGTGATGCCAGCATTTTTCTCCAAGGAAATCACAGACTGTTTGTGTCCAAACTCAGGACAGCCTGTTCACATATAAGTAGGATAAAGGGAAGACAGTGCAATCAAACACCTTCCTTCAGTTGGTTGCTGTGTGAAACAGCTTAAGTCAGCATGTTGATGACAAAATTCAATAATGATTCCCTCATTCAGGTCACTAAGGCAGCCTTCTCTGACTACAATAAAAAAGACACTGCATATATTTCAGGTCTTTTTTTTTTCTTTCAAATACGCACTAAAGGAGAAAGCTTGGCCTAAGGAGATGATACTCTACACATCCTTAGGCTAGGTCTTGTTTGCCATGAAGATAGAAGCTCTACTCTTCATAATAGTAGTGACATGGGATTCCCTCTGTGATGATGGTTATAGGAGAGCTTGGGGTGCAGAGAGCAGACCCCACAACAACAGAAACCTCTCTTGCAATGAAGTTTCCCCTCCTCCATTCAATTAAAAGTTCAGCAGGGTTGCACAAAAGTAGTCCTCAGAGACTTAATGGGATGAAGATTAGGAGACAGCTCTGAGTAGCTTGCAGGATTCTTGTTTGTTTTCATTATCATCTAAATCCACCCTAGAAAATCTGTATCTTTACTTTGCTGCTGTCCTATAATACTGTGCACCAGCATCTTTTAGAGAAGTCAAAATATATTTCCCCATGAACAGATGATCTTGCAACAGATGTTGCTATAAGCATAGTATCAACTTACACTTTGCTTTAGTACCACCTATTGACTGCTATAGAAAAATATTCCAATTTAATAGCGGAACTTGGATACCTTCAAAACCTCTAGTACAAGTGTACTAGCTTTCCCAAAAGAAAAAGGATCATTTATCTTTGTCTCTTGGAGCTACTCCTACTGTTCAAAACCTCTCTGCCTGGAATGAAGCTGTAAATTGCACATACCATCAGTTCCTTTTATAGAAGTTAGCAAGTTTTGGCCCAGCAAGGCATTCCTCTCTCTCATCCGCTAATAAACACATCAACTTCAAATAAAATGCAAGATACTTTGACACTTGATTGCGACTTCAAGTCTAAGCCCATCACAGCACCAAACTGAGAGCATGAGGATTTTCACAGTTTGTAACATAAATCGACATACGGACAACTGGAGATTTTGTGAACCTGTCTGACTTTCTTACATGAGACAAGATGTAGAATGGTATTTGATTCTAAGCAGTGCATTGAGAGCATAACATCTGACAGAGCTAGAGCAAGATTTAAATATTTAAAGTGATACAAAAGGCATGTTTTTCCCCCATGTTTTTTAAAAAGTAAAAACAGAGTCTGAGAGATACCTTATAACCAGCCCAATTTAACCACCCTTCAGACTCCAGTCCTTGTTGCCTTTTCCCCAGGATTACTGACTTACATCCCATTTACATTCAATCCCCATGCTCAAATTGTGACTGACATTTCTTGTTTCTGGACCAACCAAAGTTGTATCTTGGCTTAGAGGTTACATAAAGTTTTAGTTAGGTTATGTATTTAATTCACATGTTCATTGCTTAGACCAAGCTGGAAATGGATGATGAGCACGGAGAAAAGACTGCTTTTGGCTCATCATATCACCTTGTATTGCTGCATACGTAATGGTGTGTAATCTGGAGTGTACCTGAAGACAAACATGTGCCTTTGAAGGTGTAGTTTCAGATCTAGAAAATGCTACAGCAGCTTGGTAATGGGAGCAGTCCCCTTTCTTCAACCTGCCTTGTAAAGCAACACACAACTACTGGCTTTAGTTTTTGAAAAAGACAGAGGTTACTTCTATAAGGTACAATTTGAATTATCCCAGAGAAAACTGAGGTGGAGGAGCTTCATAAAACCTGTAATATGAACGCATGTGAAAATGGTGGGGGAGAGAGAAAAAATCCCACAAGATGGTAGTCTACTGCAAGTAACCAAGACCTGTGGCATTTGTAATAAATGAAATACAGATCCCAGTCTGCATTTCCACCCACTGCATTTTTTTCAGGGTCAACATTTAAATTAAGCCCGTATCTGGAGATGAATAATGAGATAGGTACCATTGTAGAATAAGAAAGAGCTAAGTCTGTGCAGAGTTCATCATCAAACTCTGTTCTGCATGGTCTCTGTTCTGCATGGTCACTGTTCTGCATGGTCACTGATTATTCAAACATGCCCAGAAGAGCAAACAAACATAACAAAAACATGGCTACAGGGAACATCTTCATAAATGGTTATTAACTAAGATACAGCGCATGCTGTGCTCCTTATTACAGGACCATACCTGAGAGCCCCGAACCGCACTCAAACACCTGCAGCCCCACGAGCCTCCTCCGGGAGCGCTCGGAGGCAGGAGCACAGGGATCGGCTCTGCCTTTCTTACCCACGCACCGAGGTGGAACCAAGAGAGGCCACAAGCCTCCCATGGCATCAGGCAGCGTTCCTGCCAAGTGCAGGAGTTACAGGAAAGGGAAGATCCCAGCAGAGGCTGTGACGGGACTGACAATACCCCGAAGGCAAACAGGAGGGCACCTGTGCCTTGCTGTGCCCAGCGGCGAATCCACTCGCCTCTATGTGCCCCACCACACAACACAGCCTCTAACCTTCCCTTTGCACACCAATGGGCTGCTGGCCCTGTGGCAACAAGCACAAAGGGTCCCGAGTGTGCTGTGGGCAAGAAAGCTGCTGAGGGCTGGAGCAGCCATGCTGGGCAAGCCCGGGGCAGAGGAGCTGCTGCTACACCCGCACCAGCCAGAGCACCAGGGATGGGCACACAGGGGGTGAGAACAGCCCCTTTCCTGCACATCCTTAAGGGGCAGCACACAGCTCCCAGCTGAGCCTGGGCATGGGAAGGGCAAACAGCCCTTTCTACCTACAGCCCATGTGCCCCATGGTACAGCCAGGGCCTAGGGAAGCAGTGTGACCATGGAGTGCAGTCATTCCCATGGCAGCAGGTGCTCTGCAGCCTCTTACACACGAGGAACCACAGCAGCTTGTTCTCAGCTGGTTTTATTCCAGCTCTGTCACAAGTGCAGAAGTTTCTCAGCTGTTCCTGTGATTCTCATCCGCACGTGCAGCCCAAGCACCAGTCTGGAACAGGACCCTGCCCATGCAGCCCTGGGAGACTGCAGGACCAAGCTGGACAGGAGCCCAAGAGCTGCCATAAGCCCTTGTCTGCTTCCCACAGATCCAAACCTTAAACCCCCAGATTAATCTTCCCAAGGAATAAGAGTGGCACCAAGTGGGCTATTAGGAGATAACCCACTGTTGCCTTCCTTCCTTGCAGCACAGCTCAGGGGACAGGCTTCCTCTCACTGTGCCTTGCATCCCAGCACACAGACGTGCCTCACCCAGAGCTCCACTGGGGTCTCACGAGAAGAAACTCCCATCACCTCCAGCATCCTGAAATAAAGCAGAAGAAGAGTCTCATTCTGCTCAGCCATCTCCCACCTGACATAGTGTGACACCCACAGCCAGAGATGAACCAGACTGGTTTGTGCTGGAAGGGACCTTAAACCTTACCCAGCTCCAACCCCTGCCACAGGCAGGGACCCCTTCCACTGGAGCAGCTGCTCCAAGCCCCTGTGTCCAACCTGGCCTTGAGCACTGCCAGGGATGGGGCAGCCACAGCTTCTCTGGGCACCCTGTGCCAGCGCCTCAGCACCCTCACAGGGAACAGCTTCTGCCTCAGAGCATCTCAGAGGTTTCTCACCTCTTTTCTGCCTCTTGGAGAAGGGATTTCGCGGCTTCAGGGTCACTCTTCATAAAGGTTTGATATGGAGAAGATGACTCCAGGTAACCCACCACACCAGCGACAGTCATGGGGATGGTATCAAAGATATCGGTAATTCTGGGACACATGGGGGAGAAAGCAGCACTGGCAAGTTACATCTTAGAGGCAGGGGAACAAGGACAACAGACTGACAAGGTGGTGAATATCTGATACCATGAAATACCAACAGATGGAAACAACATCCAGCTGTGGCATTTGGTAGGTCAGAAGCTCCAACTGATGCACTACTAGAGCAGAGATGGTCATTAGGACCATCTAACATAGTCTGTGACCTGATCAGCCCTTTCAACACAGGCCTATTCCCCTCCAGGAGCCAGGACACCAACAGCGTCTGCACCACCACTGCCAACATGTCCTTTATGCTGCAGAGTCAGCCCCTGCCCCAGGCCCTGGTGGGAAGGGGGCACTGGATCCCTGCAATTCTTGTCAGGTTCTTTCACTCACTGCATTGTTCCCCTTCCTCCATGAAGTGATCAGCCCAGACCCTCAGATTACCATAACTCACCATAAAGAAACCCCTAACCCCGTTCTCCTTGAGCAGGAAGGGCTCTTGCACCCCTCGGACCTCACACGCTGGCCAGCACAGACCCACATCCAATGCAGCAGAAGTGGAAGTGCAGCCACAGTGCATGTGCTGGAAGCTCTGGCAAACCCAGCTCTGACCGAACTGGTGGCAGGGAGAGGAGCGGAGATGCCACCTCCACGCACTGCTGGTGCTGCACCGAGGGGTTCTGCTCACCTCTGCTTGTCTGGGAATGGCAAAGCCTCAAAGATCTCCTTGTAGTCCTCCAAGACAAGTTTTATCCTGTGATGGGAGTGTTTTAAAAGCAGGTCCCAGAACTGTAAAGGCAGTGCATTAGAAACCAACCACAGCCCTGCTGGAAGCTCTCAGCCTCACCTGGCCCTAGATCTGATGCACTCATAAACATTTTCTTAAACACTCCTGGCATTAAAATACACCAAAATCTTTCTTAGCATCAAGAACTTGAGAATACTCTTTTATTATAGAGATGAGGGTCTGCCGCGGAAAGGACTCAGTCAGAGACCAATATGATCAGACAAGAAGCCCTTTATTGCAAAGCATTAACTCCTTATATACTATTGCTTACACACACCTACAGTAATCTGGCATATCATGATTGGATACTTGTCTTGAAGACCCTTAGTGACTAACATAGAATTGGTTAAGCACAGGTGTGAGAACTTGACCTCGAACGCTTGCCAACAGTCCACAGTTCTCATCACTCAGTGAATTACAGCTTCTTCTTATCTTGCTTGCTTAGGCTTCCTCAGGCCTCCCACGGCCTTGCTGTATCCCTCGGAGTTATTCAGAGTTCATGTACCAAATATCCATTCTCCTGTGAGAACTGTCTCCACACCAGGTTATAGTAAGTGGCCTTTGTATGTTCCTGTATGGCCAGGAGCAGGGTCTGGACTTTTGTGCACAAGGAGCTTTCCCCCAGCTCCGCGTGTTGTGCCCGGGAGGAAGCAGGAGGGAGAGATCAGAGGCTCAGATGGGTACGGGGGTGGCGGCTGCGGATGATGGGGCTGTGGGGACAGCCGCGGTCAGGGGAGGAGCAGGCGGGCGATAGGACCCGGGCGGCACCGCCGAGAGGGGCGGGGCCTGGCTAATTAGGGGGCGGGGTATGTTGGTTGTGGGCGGAGTCACGGGGTGACGGACGCGCCACCTGTAGAAAAGGCGAGCACCGGGTAAGCCGGGGCGTGGCTCCGGCGGCTCCTGCATTGGGGTGAGTGTGGGGTCCTGGTGCATCCGGTTCTCCGTGTCCCGGAGCCATCCCCGGCCCCTTCCCGAGAGCTCCCGGCGGCTCCAGCGGGCGCTGCTGCTCCGCAGAGCCGGGACCGACACCGGGGAGGGGCCCCGGGCTCCGGCGGCCGAGTGCTGGGAGCGGAGCCCGAGGGCTGAGCCTGGGCTGGGGCCGCGCTCGGAGCTGGGCAATGGAGTCCTGAGCGTTGGAGTCTGGAAACCAAGCGGGGCCGGTTCGGGGTCAGAACCAGGGACCGGGGGCTGGGGGCTGGACCCGGGGTCACTAAAACCGGGTTTGGGGCTCGGCAATGGAGACCAAGCCCCACGTGTTGGAGTCTGGAGCCCGGCTCATGGGGTCAGTTGGGGGGCTCAGAGAGAGCTCGAGCTGCCCAAAGCAGGTTCCGAGCTTAGACCCAGAGCCCCGTGCATGGAAGTCTCCGCATGAGCCCTCCCTGGGCTGGTGCCGGGGCTCAGGCACAGAGCGGCTCCTGCCTTCTGCCGCTGAGCCCCAGCCCCGGCTGCACCGGGCTCCGGCTGCCGCTGAGGCCGTTCTGTGTCCCGGGGGAAGGTGCCGGCCCCGTGCGGGGGGGGGGGAGAAGGCTCTGCCGGAGCCGCAGGCGGCGTTAACCGGGAAGGGAGGAGCGGTGCGGGGGGAACCGGGTGGAACCGGCGCTGGGGCTGCGGCTGCAGGGAGGGGGGAGGGAGAGGAGAGAGGCGCGGGCGGGCACGGGAGCAGCGGCTGCGGATGCCGCGGGCGGGCGGTGGGAGCCGGGGCGGCCCCGGCGGCTCCGTTCGCACACAGGGAGCGGGTTCTGGGGCCCTGAGAGCGCTCAGTGCGGCCGTACGGAGATGGACTCGGATGCTGCGGGCACCGTTCCGGAGGGCCCCGTGTGCAGGAGTTGGTGCTTGCATTGGGTCCTCATGAACCCACTGGGTTGTTGGTGCTGGCTTCAGGTCCAGCGTGAGCAGTGAGGTGAGTGGGAGCAGTGTGCTCCCGGGTGGGCTTGGTTACCCTCGGCAGCACCAGCAGGTTCTGTTGATTGTCCTGGGAGGGCTGTGCTTGCAGAGGAAGGTGTGCAGGAGCTGGGTTCATTGCATCGTGTTTTCCTGAGATGGGAAGGATGAGTTTGGCTTTGCTTTGGGAAGAAGCAGGTCTGGTTTTGTTGGGGTGCTGGCGTCTGATGTCCATGGGCTTCTCCTTGACTTCTGCACCTGCTGCCTTGAGCCTTCTGTGTGCTTTGAGGCAGAGTTTAGCGCTGCCCTCTTCCTTGAGGACTTGGAACAACAGCCTGGCAGGGAAAGGAGGTAGGGAAAAGAGGAAGGAATTTGCCTGCTGCCCTTACAGTGGGATGCAGGAAGAAAGTTGTCTCTTTGCTGAAGGTCTTGAACCTCTGAATTGCTACTGAGTCCTGAGGGTACCCGGTGATGGTGCCCCTTTGGGAGCAGGGTTTGTCTGTGCCCTGTGCTATGGGTGGCCAGCAGGCTCTGTGCTTTAGAGAAGTTGCTTGCTATGTTTTAGAGCCTGCTTGTGCTGCCTGTGGTTGATGCTTGCATTGGCACCAGGCCATGACCAAATGCTCGCTGTGTCTTTGTTGAGAGATGCTTTTTGCTTTGCTGAGTGATCCCTGTTCCTTGCACTGAAACATGGAGGACTCTAAAACAATGACATTGGACTCTGTGCCTGTGGTGTTTGCTCTCCGCACTGACTGCTGGCCCCCAAACCCCTTTTGCTTGACCTCTACTGTAAGTAGTCTGTATGGTCTTTGGACTGTGCCTTGTTTACAGCATGCAGCAATAACATGAGGTGTGTCTAACAGTGATGTTATGTTTCAAAGCATTGCATGTGCGTGGCTGCTGTCACTGTCACCATTTACAAGGAGGGAGAAAGAAGCCCAGATCAGACAGAGAACAAGATCAGAGCTTCCCAATGAGTCTGTAGAGGAGCTGAGCCTGAGCCCTTTCCATGGGTCCTGTGCCTCCTCTGCTCTCCCTCAGCTGCTGCCCGAGGCTGGGATAGCCCAAAGCAAAGAGAATGACTCCTGGGGTCCCCAGGTGCTGTAGAAACAAGTGCCTGGGCCCGAGGGCTGATGAGCTCCTACCCACACCTGATCTCAGCCTACCCAGAGCCCCCTTGCTGTGTCTGTGAGAGGGGAAACTGAGGCACGGAGCTGCTGGGTCATCTGCAGGGCCTGCAGGGTCCCTGCTGGTGCAAGCATCAGGGAGATGCCTGTTGGAGGCTGCAGTGCTTGTAATGAAAGGTACTGGAGGCAGAGAAGGTGCTTGCTGCAGTTGGGCATTACTGGCAGTTCACTGTCCCTCCCTTCCTCCATATATTCTGCAGGAGCTTCTTCTCATATCTCGTGGTTCGCAGCATCCCACCCCTAAATGCCTTTCCTGCTTTCCCTTTGTGGTGTCTGCTGGCTGAGGGAGGAAGCTGTATTGGCACTGCTGTTCTCAAAGGGAGGGTTGCGATGCTATTTGGGAAGCTAACAAAAGCTTAAGGGCAAATCCTGCTTCAGGATGTGCAGCAGGCAAGAAGGCCGGTCTGGATGCAGCCTGGAAGCTGGTGGATGTTGTGGATTGTCCAAGAGATGGGAGTGGGTTTTGGCTGAGGAATTGTTGGAGGATCCTGATGGACTTTCTGTGTGTGCTGGGCAATCTGTTCCCTGTGTCTGCACAGTTGGGGTTTTACAGAAGCTGCATCCTGTTGAGTGTAGTTGAGTTACATATGAATGATCCCTGCTGCTGGGCCTGAGAGGTTCGCGTCTGTCCAAAAGAGCCTTTCCCTCTTGTTGCACTCCCTGATGCTTCCAAGAGCTTTGGTGATGCTGAATTGTACCTGCAAATAGGTTTAGAGCACTCCAGCAATGCTTTTGCTGGGCTAATGTTGTCAATGCTTGTTTGTGTTCCCTCAGCCTTGATGCTGGTCCTGTCTGCACGTGATCCTCCAGAGCAAGACCAGAGGCAATCCAGGGAAGACTGCTGGGATGAATACCTTCCATCCTCACCCTATGTACCAGAAATGGGATCGTCTGACAGTAAGTGACACCTCTATGCTTTCACACATCATCCATAAGTGTAAAATGGCTTTAGTTCCAAGTTACCCCCATGTATTACCCAGAAGCAGCTGAGAAATTGTGGTTTAGCTCTGAATGGACATATTGGTGAGAGATCTGAGGCACGTTTCTCTCTAGAAAATGCCTGTGTTCGTATCAGCCTCAGCTCTGTCTGCAAAGGATGCTGTTCCTTATGCTGCTGCTGAAGTGTGTTTGGGAGAGATCCCAAGCAAGGCTGGCTCTGTCTATATAACAAGCAGAATTTGTCTGGGACCATTTTATTAACTGGAAAAGCTTCTGGAGAAAGATCTGGGTGTATTGGGAATATGATGGGAGATGTAAAGGTCTTTGCTGGTGTTTACTGGTGCTTGGATGTGTGTGGTAGAAGGAGAGCAGGAAGAAGTCCTGTAGTGGTGTGAGCTGAAGCAAGGGAGATGGGTGCTTGGTGACTTGGAAATGACTTTGAGTTCTTCAAGCTTGTTCTGAAGGAGGTGTCATTGCTCTCTTTGGTTAAGGAAGGGGTTTCTGTCAGCCTGGGAAGAACATTTCTAACCCTTGCAGGAGCTGGTAACCCCTGATGTGAAGTGTGGCAGCTCCCTGTCCACCTTCCTTTTGCTGGGGGTTCAGTGGCCAGTGCAGGCTGTAAGGGTTGTGTTGGTCAGGGACATGTTTTGTGCTGGTTCAGCTGGAGGCTGAGTTGGGAGGAGGCAAATGGATGGAGGGAGTGCTCATGAGCAAGCAAAGGGCTGATGCCATCTGCTTTTAGGGATGGTGCAAACAAGGTGAGGAATGGTGTTTGGTGGCTGATTGTTGTGTGGGTTTGGGTTTGATGCTCTGTGTTTGGAGGCTTCCTCTACTCTGGTTCTAGCAGTTTGTGTAATGCTGTTTCCAGGGGAACATGGAGGATTATGCTCTTCCCTAACCTTTAAATGACTTGGGGTTTTACTGAGCACGTCAGGGTTGGAGTCACACCATGAGGGGGAGCTAGAATGTAATAGGAAGGAATACACCTTTCTTGTGGAGTAGTCAGGCTGGTGAGTGTAAAACCAATGTTGTTGAGAACAGAGGAATGAATGGAGGCAATGGGGAAGGAAATTAGCACTTTCTTGTTCTTCCCCCTCCCTTTAAAAAGAGAAAAGAACTTAAAACCCCTTAAAATTCCTTCCAGAACTTGAAATTTCACAGCAATATTTAAATGCCATGATCAGGTTTGCAAAGATGAAAGGGAATAACCAAGTGGAAAGTGATGGCAATGGATGGATGCTGTGGTGGGGCAGTGTGGTGAGGGAGAGTCAGCTGGGTTGAGGTGCCTGTAACCCTAAAGCGCATTGATGGGGCACATGAATGTGTCCTCTGGGCCTTGGCAGTTCCCAGAGTGCTTCCCTTGAGGTGGAAGTGATTGAATCTTTAAAGGTAATAATGAAAGAGCCAAGTGTCAATGAGAGCTTCTGGCAGAGTGTGATGGGGCTGTGGTCCTGGGGGGAGATGCTCACTGAGGTGACTGAAGTCAAGAGTACCAACTGAGTGTGGGCAGTGGGCAGGAGCCCTTGTTATTGTGGAAGGCATTGATATGGGAAGGAAAAAGGGGATGGAAGAATTCACTGGTGAGGAGGGGATGTGGGACAGATGAGCAGTGTTTTGTAGCTGTTCCAGCTGTGTGCTTGGTTGCAGGGCAATGAGCCCATTCAGTTTAGCAGGGGCTTCAGCAGTTGATTAATTCATGTGGTCTGGATTTGTGAAATTCACTTTTCACCTTTGTGCTGTCCAAGTCTGTGCCAGAGCCAGGTTATTCTGTGTACACCTCAAGCTCGCATCAGAGATGAGAGGCGCTTGGGGCTGGGCTGTGTATGAAGGTGCTGTGAATGCAGAGATTGCCACTGTTGGAGGGCTGTTGGCATCCCCATTTTTCACACCAACCAATCGAGGCCCAGGGAGAAAACAAGCCCGGGGAGCCCCAAACTGGCCACAGGTGCTGGTGCTGAGCCCTGGGCTTGTGCTGTTGTGACTGGGATGCCCCTTTGAGGTGATGGCCGAAGGTACGTCCTTTCTCCTTGCCCTATGTCCAGGCCCTAATGGCCTGAAGTCACTGTCCCTTGAGGTTCTGTGCCTTCAGTGGAGTCTCCATGTGATTTGCCCACAGTGTTCCAGCAGTTACATCCTCCCCTAGGTGTAAGGTTGCATTTTGGCTTTAGTTGTGGGCTCCTTCCACCTTATGGGACATTTCCTTTTGCAATCCCTGCAGGTGATTTCCTCTTGTTAAAGGCAGTTTCCATCACTGTGCCATAGATGTGCAAGGCTGGGTGAGCACCAGACCGGTGTGCTGGGATAGCCCGGAGGACGCGCTCTCTCTTGTGCTCCAGCACAGGAGGAGCCGTGGGAAGCCTGAAGAAATCTGGGATTAGAGCTCGGAGCAAAACTTCCTTCCCAGCAGCTTTTCCCTGCAGAAAGAGGAGGCTTTTGGCAAGAGACCCTGACGTGTGATGCATCAGTGCAGTGCTAAAGAAAAGGGGGAAAAGACGCTACGTTATTCCCCCCTCCTTCCCTCTGCCTCTTCCCAGCAAATTGGGAATCTATGGAATTGTGATCATATGGGGTGAAAACTAATAAAAGGATTAATAAAGTGAGATGATATTCTGACTGGGCAGCTGTTTTCTTGTCACTGGTTTCATGTGTGTGTGTTGGAATTGGGATGGGGGGAATAACGTAGCATCTGGGCTGGTGTAATGACAGTAAAGCAGGCAAGGATGGCCCAATGAGATGGGATTTAGAGCAGCTCCATAGACTGGACATGGAAATAACACCATGTTCCAGAGAGTGAATGGGAGAGCGGTGGCACTGCCTGACCTGCCAGGTCCATGCAACCCCAAATAACCCCTTTGTGTAAAGGGGATCATCTCCCCATGGCTCTGCTGAGCTCCTTCCCTATGGCTGAGGCCGCATCGTGTGCATGGGCTGTGGGGTGCTTGGCAGAAGTGAGGACAAGCACTGGGTTTCTCCAGTGCAGGGCTCAGCACTGATGGTGCTGCTGCACCTCTTTGTCCCTGTCCCTCCTCCTGCTGACAGTGTGGTCCTTATGTTTCAGTCAGAGGAGGAATCTGCGTAGCTTGAGAGGGGAGAGGGAAACAGATCTGAGCTTGCAGAAGAGAGGTGGGATGTGTCAGGGCCTCCTGAATCCCAGTGTCAGCCGTTAGAGAGGGGCTTTGCTAACCAGTAACTGAACCTCCATGGTGTCTGTCCTGTGTGCTGATCCTGGAAGCCATCCCTTGGGTCACGCTGTGTGCCCACATCTCGTGTGGGTCCTTCTGAAGGCCTCCTTGGAGGAGCAGAAAGCAGCAGGGGCTTGAGTGCAGCTGAGGGCAGCAGCCCCTTAGTGTCTGTATGAGCCAGAGCACCCTGGCTGTGCTGCCCTGCTTGCACCCGAGGGTGCTGTGGTGGCCCAAGGCCCACGTGTGTGAGCAGAGCTGCTCTGCAGTGCCTGTGATGATGAGGCCTGGGCACTGCTCACACCCCTGGCTCTTAGATCCCAGTCTCCAAACCCCAGGAGCACCATCCCAGCTTCTCCTCATGCCTCAGCATCCCTGCAGGCGAGCTCTCCTTCCCATAGCCGCTGTGCTCCATGTCCCAGCTCCATCCTTGGCTCTGTGAGGGTCTTGTTGGGATCATAGGGGTGGGATGCTCTGCTTCTCTGCAGGCTGGAAGTTTGCCCGTGGCCCCCTTTGCCTTTGGAGCTGCAGCTTCTGCTTCTCATTAGCTCAATAGGAATATGGATCAGCAGTGTTCAGTGCTAATGGATGTTGTGAACTGAACCAGGCTGAAGATGAGATGAGAGCACATCCTCACTTGTAGGCACAGGGAACCCCTCCAACCAGTGCAGGTTGGGAGCTGACAGAGACCCTCAGCCCAGGCCCTGTTTGGAATGAATGGCTCAGACCGTTAAAGGAACCCTTTACCGCATCCCTTTCCTTGCGGTGCTCTGTGAAGGGAGTCCCTGCAGGCCTGAGGGCAGAGTTTGCCGTCCCTGGGCTGGGCTTGGATGGCGGATCCGAGCTGGGGCTGTGGCGTTTTCCTGCTGTCTGAGGAAGCAAAGCAGGGCTCGAGGGAGCGGCAGAGGGGGCAGAGCGGCCGGGGCAGGAGGGAGCTCCGGGCTCAGGAGCAGTCGAGAGCAGCACGGGAGGGAGCGGAGGAGAGCCGGGAATGCTGCGGCTCCAGAGCCGGGAATGCTGCGGCTGTAGAGCAGGGAATGCTGCGGCTCCAGAGCCGGGAATGCTGCGGCTCCAGAGCAGGGAATGCTGTGGCTCCAGAGCCGGGAATGCTGCGGCTCCAGAGCAGGGAATGCTGCGGCTCCAGAGCAGGGAATGCTGCGGCTCCAGAGCCGGGAATGCTGCGGCTCCAGAGCAGGGAATGCTGTGGCTCCAGAGCAGGGAATGCTGCGGCTCCAGAGCCGGGAATGCTGTGGCTCCGGAGCCGGGAATGCTGCGGCTCTAGAGCAGGGAATGCTGCGGCTCTAGAGCAGGGAATGCTGTGGCTCCAGAGCTGGGAATGCTGCGGCTCCAGAGCCGGGAATGCTGCGGCTCCAGAGCCGGGAATGCTGCGGCTCTAGAGCAGGGAATGCTGCGGCTCCAGAGCCGGGAATGCTGCGGCTCTAGAGCAGGGAATGCTGCGGCTCCAGAGCAGGAAGGGTCCGAGCGGGTGGGAAGGGAGCAGGCGGGGCAGGAGCCGGTGCTGGGGGCGGGAGGTGTCCGAGGAGCTGTCACCTTTGCACAGTGCTCCAGGTGGGATCGTCCCTCCTGTGGGCAGCGCCCGTCTCTATGGGGCCGTGTCCCTGGAGCAGGGGTGGGCGAGTGCCTCTCATCCGCCGCTCTGTAGCCCGCAGGGAGCCCCGTGTCAGCTCAGCCTAGCGAGGGTGTCGGGAGAGGTGTCCCCATCTCAAGGCACAGCAGCTCTGCGGGATGTGCTTGTCAGGGCAGGTCCGGGAGTGCTTTATGTGCAGGCAGCTCATGGTATGTGCAGGACACCGCAGGTTGGCTTGAGCTGCACGGATGTGTTTGGGGCTGGCTCCATCCCTCCTGCCTGCGCTGCACGTGCCTGGCTCCCACCCGCTCATCCCATGGGATTAAACCTGCTCAAGGCAAAGCCAGCGCACCCTCGAGATGCTGTTGTCCTCGACAGCCTGGCTGGTAGGATCTGTACTAATGTACCCAAGGCCTTTAGGTGCTCTTCTGCAAGCCCTGGTAACGCCAGAGGCAACAGTGGCTGTTGAGGCAGGTTATGGGGCTGCATCTGCCCCCTGTGTCAGCATCCTTTGCTAAGGAAGGGTTTAGAGCTGCTGAATGTATTGGTGTGGATGGGTGTTTGCTGAGTGGGAACACTGTGGCCAAAGTGGAGTTTTCCTGTGCGGGAGCCAAAGCGTTTCTGTGCCTGGGGGCAGCAGAGGCTCACGTCTGTGTCCAGGCTCTCGTCTTTGCATCTCCCCCTGTACGTGTGGGTGAGGAGTTAGGGCATGGGAAAGGGATGGTGGCTGTGAGCTGGGAGAGAGCAGGGAAGTTCCAACTTACACCCACCCCCCATGTGTGACCCCCGAGTGGCCCTGTCCTAGGGGTACTGGAGGGCATTCAGCCAGTGCCGGTCCTGGGGCCAGGCTGGATGGGGCCAGTCCTGGCCCTGCTCTGAGCAGGAGCACCCTGAATGTCTGGGGTTGTTTGAGCTGTGCTGAGCCCCCTCCTTTCCTGGCAGTGCTGCCTTGGGCTGGGAGCACGTCTGTGAGGTGAGGGTGTGAGAAGAGGGTAACGTCTGTGCTGTCTATGGGGTTTTATTCCCTGCCATCCAAGGCTGGCGTAGGCTCTCAGGGAGCAGCAGGAGGTGTGGAGCAGGGCTCATCCCGCAGGGCACCCAGGGAGAGGGGCACGGCTGTGATGTTGCTGGTCCTGCATCACTCTCCTCCTGCCCCACAGCTTCCGTAGGCAGCAGCACCCCTAGGACAGGCAGGCTCCCTCTGGAGCAGGGCTGCACATCCCGGGTCCCCACAGATGCTGCCCTTTAGGTCCAGCTCCGCTTTGTGAGGAGCGCTGGTTTGCAGGCCTGTGAGTGAGTGTCAAGTGCCCGGCAGTGGAGGGGTTTTCTGGGATGACTTTGCTGGTTTCAGGTGTTCTGGTACCTGCTGAGGTGCTGTCACTGACAGGGCGAGGTGCAGGGATGCTGGCAATAGGGGATAACGTCATCTCCTGGTCCCAGGCAGGAAGGGCCATCAGAGCTCCTTGGAGTCAAGTGGCACCGCTCTGAGCATTAAATACATATCCAGCAGCGCACACTTCCCATGCATCCCCTCATGAAGGACTTACTTAACCAGGCCCCCTTGCTGTGTCAGTCTGTGTGCTTCTGTACCCGTGTGTCAAGGGG
This sequence comes from Melopsittacus undulatus, assembly GCF_012275295.1. NCBI lineage: Eukaryota > Metazoa > Chordata > Aves > Psittaciformes > Psittaculidae > Melopsittacus > Melopsittacus undulatus. The sequence goes on along the minus strand of NW_022994464.1, from coordinate 16,733 downwards.
CTGGGCTCTTTACTGCCTTGCAGGCTGCATCTGGCTGCAGAGACCGTTCTGTGTCCCCACTGTGCCCTGTCCCACTGAGCCTGGGAGGGAGACGGTTGGGAATGCAGGTGGGTGATGGCCTGGTTTAGGCTGGGATAGAGCTCGTTTGCTTCCCATGAGCTGGCTCAGCGCTGCACTTCAGGTTTTGTCTGAGACTGATGCTGATAGCATCAGATAGAGCTCATTTGCTTCCCCCGAGCTGGTGCAGTGCTGTGCTTTGGGTTTTGTCTGAGACTGATGCTGATAACATCAGCAGTGAGGTTTTAGCTCTTGCTGTGTGGTACTTAGCCCGATCCCAGGACTTGTCAGACTCTTGTGCTGTGCCAGTGAGGAGGGGCACTGGAAGCTGGGAGGGAGCAGAGCCAGGACACCTGTCCCAAAGGAGCCAAAGGATCATCCCATCCCACAGCACGTCATGCCCAGGATAGGAACTGGGGGGAGTTACCTGGAAGGCAGCGATCGCTGCTTGGGTCGGGCTGGTATCGGTTGGTGGCTGCTGAGCCATTGCATTGTGCATCACTTGTGTTCATTGGTTTTAACCTTCCCTTTTGTCCCCTTTAGCTTTACATTCTGTCCCCTTGTTACTTCCCTTATCATTATTAGTAGTAGGACTTGTGTTATCATGTATTTAATTTATATTATGCATTTTCTGTTGTATATTGTTAAGTTCTGGGCCCCTCACTACAAGGGAGACATGAAGGGGACTTGGCTGGTGGGAAGGGCAGGAGCACAGCACATTGCACTCTAAGCATCATCTTGTGCCTTTGAACCCTGCAGGTGCCCAATGGGCTGGAGGCCGTGAGCATCGAGAGCAAGGGCTGCCTGAGCAGCGGACGGTGAAGAGACAGATGGGACATCGTTGGAACGCAGGCCCAAGGAGAGGCCCCGTGCAGGTAAGGACACACTGGGGACACAGTGTAGGGTATTTGCAGGTTGTCCTCTTGGCAGGGATACAGGCAGTAGTTAAGGGGTGCAGGCAGTGGCAGGAGGGGAAGTGTAGGTGTCAGGCTGGGTAGCTGCAGGTGGCAATTTGCCTATTGCAGGTTTCAGGTTGGGAAGCATAGGGGTTAGATGGTATAACAAAGGTGTTAGTTTGGGTAGTGCTGGTGTCACTTTGGGTATTACAGGTGTTAGGTTGGATCCTGTAGGTGGCACTTTGGGAACCAGAGGTGTCAGGCTGGGTAGAGTAGGTGGCACTTGAGGTGGCATTAGGTTGGCTGTCATAGGTGTTAGATTGGGTAGTGTCAGTGTTACTTTGGGTGTCATAGGTGTTAGGTTGGGTATCATAGTGTTAGGCTGGGTATTGTGGGTGGCACTTTGTGTATTACAGTTGTCAGGTTGGATCCTGTGGTAGGTGGCACTTTGGGAACCAGAGGTGTTAGGTTGTGTAGCATAGGTGGTACATTGGGCATTGGAGGTGTCAGGCTGGGTAGAGTAGGTGGCACTTGAGGTGGCATTAGGTTGGCTGTCATAGGTGTTAGATTGGGTAGTGTCAGTGTTACTTTGGGTGTCATAGGTGTTAGGTTGGGTATCATAGTGTTAGGCTGGGTATTGTGGGTGGCACTTTGTGTATTACAGTTGTCAGGTTGGATCCTGTGGTAGGTGGCACTTTGGGAACCGCAGGTGTTAGGTTGGGCAGCAGAGGTGGTACATTGGGCATTGGAGGTGTCAGGCTGGGTAGAGTAGGTGGCACTTGAAGTGGTGTTAGGTTGGATATCATTGGTGTTAGCTTGGCTGCTGTGGGTGGCACTTTGGGAACCAGAGGGGTTATGTTGGCTGTTGTAGGTGGCACTTGGGGTACTGTAGCTGTTAGGCTGGGTATCATAAGCAGCACTTTGGGTAGTGTAGGTATCAGGCTTGGTACTATGGGTGGCACTTTGGGAACCAATTGTGTTAATTTGGGTAGCAAAGGTGACACTTCTGACTCAGGGTTAGCACAGCTTTATTAGACTAACCAGTCTAACCCCCCTATCTGAGGTGCTTGGAAGTTGGACAACTTGGGTTGCACTTTGTGTACTGTAGGTGTTAGGTTGGGGGGGTGGGAGGGGGGGTGGGAGGCGGGTAGGAAAAGGGGTAGAGGGTGGGGGGGGCGGGGGGGGGACGGAGGGGTGGGAGGGGAGGGGGGGAGGGGAGGGAGGGAGGGGTGGGGGGGGGGGGTGGGAGGGGAGGGGGGGGGGTGGGAGGGGTGGGAGGGGGGGGGTGGGAGGGGAGGGGGGGGTGGGAGGGGTGGGAGGGGGGGGGGGGGGGGGGGGGGGGGGCGGGTGGGGGGGGGGGGGGAACCAGGGGGGACCCGGACACTCTGTCCTCCAGATAAGACATCTCTATATATACAAAGACAGCAGTACAGCAGTCCCCTCCTTCACCCCCCCCCCCCCCCCCCACCCCCCCCCCCACCCCCACCCCCCCCCCCCCACCCCCCCTCCCTCCCCCCCACCCCCTCCCTCCCCCCCACCCCCCCAGGAGGGAGTTAGGGGGGGAGGGAGGCCTCCCTCCCCCCCTAACTCCCTCCCTCCCTCCCCAGAGGGCTTAGGGGGGGCAGGGAGGGGCTTAGTGGAAGCCCCTCCCTGCCCCCCCTAAGTCCTCCCCCATCCCCTCCCCTAACCCCTTCCGTCCCCCCAACCCCTTCCCTCTGCTCTGGAGGGGAGGGGCTAGGGGGAGGGAGGGGGTTCTTATACCTGTCCAGAGTCCGTCCCAAACGTCGTATCCCTTCTGGAATCGCAGCTCTCTTCAGGGACCATCCCGGGGTGCTCGACCTGTCCCTGCAAGAAGAACACCCATCACCACCAATCTCTTCATGCGTCTGCCGTTGGCCACCTTTCCTACCCACCACCAGCCCAACCTGCTTCCTCCCCACACATCTTGGCCTTGTGGCACTCCTAGCCCCACACTGTGGCCATGCTGCATCCTTCTATCTGTCCTGTATCATCTTCTGCTTCTCCACTGGTATGTGGAGCATGGGCAGACTGTGCCTGTTCTCTCCTCAGGGCCTTTGCTTCCCTGGCTTTTCCCAGCTGGCACCCACATGCACACAGCTGTGCAGATCCTTCCCAAATAACAGCCTTCATCCTGTGGGATGGAATAAACCTCCTTTCCACACACAGACTTCAATGGCTGCCTCCTGCATCTTCTTTTTCCTCCTCCTCCTAAGAACCCCCTCACACCATGAGCACAAAACATCACCTTGCACCTGGCAGTCCACACACCTGGATGATGCCATCTCCCATGTCAGCCTTTAGTGCTGAGCAGGAGTTGTCCAACTTCCAAGCACCTCTGATGGAACCAGTCTAATAAAGCTGTGCTAACCCTGAGTCAAAAGTGCCACCTTTGCTACCCAAATTAACACAATTGGTTCCCAAAGTGCCACCTATAATACCAAGCCTGATACCTACACTACCCAAAGTGCCGCTTATGATACCCAGCCTAACAGCTACAGTACCCCAAGTGCCACCTACAATACCCAACCTAACCCCTCTGGTTCCCAAAGTGCCACCCACAGCAGCCAAGCTAACACCAATGATATCCAACCTAACACCACTTCAAGTGCCACCTACTCTACCCAGCCTGACACCTCCAATGCCCAATGTACCACCTCTGCTGCCCAACCTAACACCTGCGGTTCCCAAAGTGCCACCTACCACAGGATCCAACCTGACAACTGTAATACACAAAGTGCCACCCACAATACCCAGCCTAACACTATGATACCCAACCTAACACCTATGACACCCAAAGTAACACTGACACTACCCAATCTAACACCTATGACAGCCAACCTAATGCCACCTCAAGTGCCACCTGTGCTTCCCAACTTAACACCTCTGGTTCCCAAAGTGCCACCTACAGGATCCAACCTAACACCTGTAATACCCAAAGTGACACCAGCACTACCCAAACTAACACCTTTGTTATACCATCTAACCCCTATGCTTCCCAACCTGAAACCTGCAATAGGCAAATTGCCACCTGCAGCTACCCAGCCTGACACCTACACTTCCCCTCCTGCCACTGCCTGCACCCCTTAACTACTGCCTGTATCCCTGCCAAGAGGACAACCTGCAAATACCCTACACTGTGTCCCCAGTGTGTCCTTACCTGCACGGGGCCTCTCCTTGGGCCTGCGTTCCAACGATGTCCCATCTGTCTCTTCACCGTCCGCTGCTCAGGCAGCCCTTGCTCTCCATGCTCACAGCCTCCAGCCCATTGGGCACCTGCAGGGTTCAAAGGCACAAGATGATGCTTAGAGTGCAATGTGCTGTGCTCCTGCCCTTCCCACCAGCCAAGTCCCCTTCATGTCTCCCTTGTAGTGAGGGGCCCAGAACTTAACAATATACAACAGAAAATGCATAATATAAATTAAATACATGATAACACAAGTCCTACTACTAATAATGATAAGGGAAGTAACAAGGGGACAGAATGTAAAGCTAAAGGGGACAAAAGGGAAGGTTAAAACCAATGAACACAAGTGATGCACAATGCAATGGCTCAGCAGCCACCAACCGATACCAGCCCGACCCAAGCAGCGATCGCTGCCTTCCAGGTAACTCCCCCCAGTTCCTATCCTGGGCATGACGTGCTGTGGGATGGGATGATCCTTTGGCTCCTTTGGGACAGGTGTCCTGGCTCTGCTCCCTCCCAGCTTCCAGTGCCCCTCCTCACTGGCACAGCACAAGAGTCTGACAAGTCCTGGGATCGGGCTAAGTACCACACAGCAAGAGCTAAAACCTCACTGCTGATGTTATCAGCATCAGTCTCAGACAAAACCCAAAGCACAGCACTGCACCAGCTCGGGGGAAGCAAATGAGCTCTATCTGATGCTATCAGCATCAGTCTCAGACAAAACCTGAAGTGCAGCGCTGAGCCAGCTCATGGGAAGCAAACGAGCTCTATCCCAGCCTAAACCAGGCCATCACCCACCTGCATTCCCAACCGTCTCCCTCCCAGGCTCAGTGGGACAGGGCACAGTGGGGACACAGACCGGTCTCTGCAGCCAGATGCAGCCTGCAAGGCAGTAAAGAGCCCAGCCCCTTGACACACGGGTACAGAAGCACACAGACTGACACAGCAAGGGGGCCTGGTTAAGTAAGTCCTTCATGAGGGGATGCATGGGAAGTGTGCGCTGCTGGATATGTATTTAATGCTCAGAGCGGTGCCACTTGACTCCAAGGAGCTCTGATGGCCCTTCCTGCCTGGGACCAGGAGATGACGTTATCCCCTATTGCCAGCATCCCTGCACCTCGCCCTGTCAGTGACAGCACCTCAGCAGGTACCAGAACACCTGAAACCAGCAAAGTCATCCCAGAAAACCCCTCCACTGCCGGGCACTTGACACTCACTCACAGGCCTGCAAACCAGCGCTCCTCACAAAGCGGAGCTGGACCTAAAGGGCAGCATCTGTGGGGACCCGGGATGTGCAGCCCTGCTCCAGAGGGAGCCTGCCTGTCCTAGGGGTGCTGCTGCCTACGGAAGCTGTGGGGCAGGAGGAGAGTGATGCAGGACCAGCAACATCACAGCCGTGCCCCTCTCCCTGGGTGCCCTGCGTGATAAGCCCTGCTCCACACCTCCTGCTGCTCCCTGAGAGCCTACGCCAGCCTTGGATGGCAGGGAATAAAACCCCATAGACAGCACAGACGTTACCCTCTTCTCACACCCTCACCTCACAGACGTGCTCCCAGCCCAAGGCAGCACTGCCAGGAAAGGAGGGGGCTCAGCACAGCTCAAACAACCCCAGACATTCAGGGTGCTCCTGCTCAGAGCAGGGCCAGGACTGGCCCCATCCAGCCTGGCCCCAGGACCGGCACTGGCTGAATGCCCTCCAGTACCCCTAGGACAGGGCCACTCGGGGGTCACACATGGGGGGTGGGTGTAAGTTGGAACTTCCCTGCTCTCTCCCAGCTCACAGCCACCATCCCTTTCCCATGCCCTAACTCCTCACCCACACGTACAGGGGGAGATGCAAAGACGAGAGCCTGGACACAGACGTGAGCCTCTGCTGCCCCCAGGCACAGAAACGCTTTGGCTCCCGCACAGGAAAACTCCACTTTGGCCACAGTGTTCCCACTCAGCAAACACCCATCCACACCAATACATTCAGCAGCTCTAAACCCTTCCTTAGCAAAGGATGCTGACACAGGGGGCAGATGCAGCCCCATAACCTGCCTCAACAGCCACTGTTGCCTCTGGCGTTACCAGGGCTTGCAGAAGAGCACCTAAAGGCCTTGGGTACATTAGTACAGATCCTACCAGCCAGGCTGTCGAGGACAACAGCATCTCGAGGGTGCGCTGGCTTTGCCTTGAGCAGGTTTAATCCCATGGGATGAGCGGGTGGGAGCCAGGCACGTGCAGCGCAGGCAGGAGGGATGGAGCCAGCCCCAAACACATTCGTGCAGCTCAAGCCAACCTGCGGTGCCCTGCACATACCATGAGCTGCCTGCACATAAAGCACTCACGGACCTGCCCTGACAAGCACATCCCGCAGAGCTGCTGTGCCTTGAGATGGGGACACCTCTCCCGACACCCTCGCTAGGCTGAGCTGACACGGGGCTCCCTGCGGGCTACAGAGCGGCGGATGAGAGGCACTCGCCCACCCCTGCTCCAGGGACACGGCCCCATAGAGACGGGCGCTGCCCACAGGAGGGACGATCCCACCTGGAGCACTGTGCAAAGGTGACAGCTCCTCGGACACCTCCCGCCCCCAGCACCGGCTCCTGCCCCGCCTGCTCCCTTCCCACCCGCTCGGACCCTTCCTGCTCTGGAGCCACAGCATTCCCTGCTCTAGAGCCGCAGCATTCCCTGCTCTGGAGCCGCAGCATTCCCTGCCCTAGAGCCGCAGCATTCCCTGCTCTAGAGCCGCAGCATTCCCTGCTCTGGAGCCGCAGCATTCCCTGCTCTGGAGCCGCAGCATTCCCGGCTCTGGAGCCGCAGCATTCCCTGCTCTGGAGCCGCAGCATTCCCGGCTCTCCTCCGCTCCCTCCCGTGCTGCTCTCGACTGCTCCTGAGCCCGGAGCTCCCTCCTGCCCCGGCCGCTCTGCCCCCTCTGCCCCTCCCTCGGGCCCCGCTTTGCTTCCTCAGACAGCAGGAAAACGCCACAGCCCCAGCTCGGATCCGCCATCCAAGCCCAGCCCAGGGACGGCAAACTCTGCCCTCAGGCCTGCAGGGACTCCCTTCACAGAGCACCGCAAGGAAAGGGATGCGGTAAAGGGTTCCTTTAACGGTCTGAGCCATTCATTCCAAACAGGGCCTGTGCTGAGGGTCTCTGTCAGCTCTCAGCCTGCCCTGGTTGGAGGGGTTCCCTGTGCCTACAAGTGAGGATGTGCTCTCATCTCATCTTCAGCCTGGTTCAGTTCACAACATCCATTAGCACTGAACACTGCTGATCCATATTCCTATTGAGCTAATGAGAAGCAGAAGCTGCAGCTCCAAAGGCAAAGGGGGCCACGGGCAAACTTCCAGCCTGCAGAGAAGCAGAGCATCCCACCCCTATGATCCCAACAAGACCCTCACAGAGCCAAGAATGGAGCTGGGACATGGAGCACAGCGGCTATGGGAAGGAGAGCTCGCCTGCAGGGATGCTGAGGCATGAGGAGAAGCTGGGATGTTGCTCCTGGGGTTTGGAGACTGGGATCTAAGAGCCAGGGGTGTGAGCAGTGCCCAGGCCTCATCATCACAGGCACTGCAGAGCAGCTCTGCTCACACACGTGGGCCTTGGGCCACCACAGCACCCTCGGGTGCAAGCAGGGCAGCACAGCCAGGGTGCTCTGGCTCATACAGACACTAAGGGGCTGCTGCCCTCAGCTGCACTCAAGCCCCTGCTGCTTTCTGCTCCTCCAAGGAGGCCTTCAGAAGGACCCACATGAGATGTGGGCACACAGCGTGACCCAAGGGATGGCTTCCAGGATCAGCACACAGGACAGACACCATGGAGGTTCAGTTACTGGTTAGCAACGCCCCTCTCTAACGGCTGACACTGGGATTCAGGAGGCCCTGACACATCCCACCTCTCTTCTGCAAGCTCAGATCTGTTTCCCTCTCCCCTCTCAAGCTACGCAGATTCCTCCTCTGACTGAAACATAAGGACCACACTGTCAGCAGGAGGAGGGACAGGGACAAAGAGGTGCAGCAGCACCATCAGTGCTGAGCCCTGCACTGGAGGAACCCAGTGCTTGTCCTCACTTCTGCCAAGCACCCCACAGCCCATGCACACGATGCGGCCTCAGCCATAGGGAAGGAGCTCAGCAGAGCCATGGGGAGATGATCCCCTTTACACAAAGGGGTTATTTGGGGTTGCATGGACCTGGCAGGTCAGGCAGTGCCACCGCTCTCCCATTCACTCTCTGGAACATGGTGTTATTTCCATGTCCAGTCTATGGAGCTGCTCTAAATCCCATCTCATTGGGCCATCCTTGCCTGCTTTACTGTCATTACACCAGCCCAGATGCTACGTTATTCCCCCCATCCCAATTCCAACACACACACATGAAACCAGTGCCAACAAAACAGCTGCCCAGTCAGAATATCATCTCACTTTATTAATCCTTTTATTAGTTTTCACCCCATATGATCACAATTCCATAGATTCCCAATTTGCTGGGAAGAGGCAGAGGGAAGGAGGGGGGAATAACGTAGCGTCTTTTCCCCCTTTTCTTTAGCACTGCACTGATGCATCACACGTCAGGGTCTCTTGCCAAAAGCCTCCTCTTTCTGCAGGGAAAAGCTGCTGGGAAGGAAGTTTTGCTCCGAGCTCTAATCCCAGATTTCTTCAGGCTTCCCACGGCTCCTCCTGTGCTGGAGCACAAGAGAGAGCGCGTCCTCCAGGCTATCCCAGCACACCGGTCTGGTGCTCACCCAGCCTTGCACATCTATGGCACAGTGATGGAAACTGCCTTTAACAAGAGGAAATCACCTGCAGGGATTGCAAAAGGAAATGTCCCATAAGGTGGAAGGAGCCCACAACTAAAGCCAAAATGCAACCTTACACCTAGGGGAGGATGTAACTGCTGGAACACTGTGGGCAAATCACATGGAGACTCCACTGAAGGCACAGAACCTCAAGGGACAGTGACTTCAGGCCATTAGGGCCTGGACATAGGGCAAGGAGAAAGGACGTACCTTCGGCCATCACCTCAAAGGGGCATCCCAGTCACAACAGCACAAGCCCAGGGCTCAGCACCAGCACCTGTGGCCAGTTTGGGGCTCCCCGGGCTTGTTTTCTCCCTGGGCCTCGATTGGTTGGTGTGAAAAATGGGGATGCCAACAGCCCTCCAACAGTGGCAATCTCTGCATTCACAGCACCTTCATACACAGCCCAGCCCCAAGCGCCTCTCATCTCTGATGCGAGCTTGAGGTGTACACAGAATAACCTGGCTCTGGCACAGACTTGGACAGCACAAAGGTGAAAAGTGAATTTCACAAATCCAGACCACATGAATTAATCAACTGCTGAAGCCCCTGCTAAATTGAATGGGCTCATTGCCCTGCAACCAAGCACACAGCTGGAACAGCTACAAAACACTGCTCATCTGTCCCACATCCCCTCCTCACCAGTGAATTCTTCCATCCCCTTTTTCCTTCCCATATCAATGCCTTCCACAATAACAAGGGCTCCTGCCCACTGCCCACACTCAGTTGGTACTCTTGACTTCAGTCACCTCAGTGAGCATCTCCCCCCAGGACCACAGCCCCATCACACTCTGCCAGAAGCTCTCATTGACACTTGGCTCTTTCATTATTACCTTTAAAGATTCAATCACTTCCACCTCAAGGGAAGCACTCTGGGAACTGCCAAGGCCCAGAGGACACATTCATGTGCCCCATCAATGCTGCTTTAGGGTTACAGGCACCTCAACCCAGCTGACTCTCCCTCACCACACTGCCCCACCACAGCATCCATCCATTGCCATCACTTTCCACTTGGTTATTCCCTTTCATCTTTGCAAACCTGATCATGGCATTTAAATATTGCTGTGAAATTTCAAGTTCTGGAAGGAATTTTAAGGGGTTTTAAGTTCTTTTCTCTTTTTAAAGGGAGGGGGAAGAACAAGAAAGTGCTAATTTCCTTCCCCATTGCCTCCATTCATTCCTCTGTTCTCAACAACATTGGTTTTACACTCACCAGCCTGACTACTCCACAAGAAAGGTGTATTCCTTCCTATTACATTCTAGCTCCCCCTCATGGTGTGACTCCAACCCTGACGTGCTCAGTAAAACCCCAAGTCATTTAAAGGTTAGGGAAGAGCATAATCCTCCATGTTCCCCTGGAAACAGCATTACACAAACTGCTAGAACCAGAGTAGAGGAAGCCTCCAAACACAGAGCATCAAACCCAAACCCACACAACAATCAGCCACCAAACACCATTCCTCACCTTGTTTGCACCATCCCTAAAAGCAGATGGCATCAGCCCTTTGCTTGCTCATGAGCACTCCCTCCATCCATTTGCCTCCTCCCAACTCAGCCTCCAGCTGAACCAGCACAAAACATGTCCCTGACCAACACAACCCTTACAGCCTGCACTGGCCACTGAACCCCCAGCAAAAGGAAGGTGGACAGGGAGCTGCCACACTTCACATCAGGGGTTACCAGCTCCTGCAAGGGTTAGAAATGTTCTTCCCAGGCTGACAGAAACCCCTTCCTTAACCAAAGAGAGCAATGACACCTCCTTCAGAACAAGCTTGAAGAACTCAAAGTCATTTCCAAGTCACCAAGCACCCATCTCCCTTGCTTCAGCTCACACCACTACAGGACTTCTTCCTGCTCTCCTTCTACCACACACATCCAAGCACCAGTAAACACCAGCAAAGACCTTTACATCTCCCATCATATTCCCAATACACCCAGATCTTTCTCCAGAAGCTTTTCCAGTTAATAAAATAGTCCCAGACAAATTCTGCTTGTTATATAGACAGAGCCAGCCTTGCTTGGGATCTCTCCCAGACACACTTCAGCAGCAGCATAAGGAACAGCATCCTTTGCAGACAGAGCTGAGGCTGATACGAACACAGGCATTTTCTAGAGAGAAACGTGCCTCAGATCTCTCACCAATATGTCCATTCAGAGCTAAACCACAATTTCTCAGCTGCTTCTGGGTAATACATGGGGGTAACTTGGAACTAAAGCCATTTTACACTTACGGATGATGTGTAAAAGCATAGAGGTGTCACTTACTGTCAGACGATCCCATTTCTGGTACATAGGGAGGGGATGGAAGGTATTCATCCCAGCAGTCTTCCCTGGATTGCCTCTGGTCTTGCTCTGGAGGATCACGTGCAGACAGGAGCAGCATCAAGGCTGAGGGAACACAAACAAGCATTGACAACATTAGCCCAGCAAAAGCCTTGCTGGAGTGGTATAAACCTATTTGCAGGTACAATTCAGCATCACCAAAGCTCTTGGAAGCATCAGGGAGTGCAACAAGAGGGAAAGGCTCTTTTGGACAGACACGAACCTCTCAGGCCCAGCAGCAGGGATCATTCATATGTAACTCAACTACACTCAACAGGATGCAGCTTCTGTAAAACCCCAACTGTGCAGACACAGGGAACAGATTGCCCAGCACACACAGAAAGTCCATCAGGATCCTCCAACAATTCCTCAGCCAAAACCCACTCCCATCTCTTGGACAATCCACAACATCCACCAGCTTCCAGGCTGCATCCAGACCGGCCTTCTTGCCTGCTGCACATCCTGAAGCAGGATTTGCCCTTAAGCTTTTGTTAGCTTCCCAAATAGCATCGCAACCCTCCCTTTGAGAACAGCAGTGCCAATACAGCTTCCTCCCTCAGCCAGCAGACACCACAAAGGGAAAGCAGGAAAGGCATTTAGGGGTGGGATGCTGCGAACCACGAGATATGAGAAGAAGCTCCTGCAGAATATATGGAGGAAGGGAGGGATGTGAATGCCAGTAATGCCCAACTGCAGCAAGCACCTTCTCTGCCTCCAGTACCTTTCATTACAAGCACTGCAGCCTCCAACAGGCATCTCCCTGATGCTTGCACCAGCAGGGACCCTGCAGGCCCTGCAGATGACCCAGCAGCTCCGTGCCTCAGTTTCCCCTCTCACAGACACAGCAAGGGGGCTCTGGGTAGGCTGAGATCAGGTGTGGGTAGGAGCTCATCAGCCCTCGGGCCCAGGCACTTGTTTCTACAGCACCTGGGGACCCCAGGAGTCATTCTCTTTGCTCTGGGCTATCCCAGCCTCGGGCAGCAGCTGAGGGAGAGCAGAGGAGGCACAGGACCCATGGAAAGGGCTCAGGCTCAGCTCCTCTACAGACTCACTGGGAAGCTCTGATCTTGTTCTCTGTCTGATCTGGGCTTCTTTCTCCTTCCTTGTAAATGGTGACAGTGACAGCAGCCACGCACATGCAATGCTTTGAAACATAACATCACTGTTAGACACACCTCATGTTATTGCTGCATGCTGTAAACAAGGCACAGTCCAAAGACCATACAGACTACTTACAGTAGAGGTCAAGCAAAAGGGGTTTGGGGGCCAGCAGTCAGTGCGGAGAGCAAACACCACAGGCACAGAGTCCAATGTCATTGTTTTAGAGTCCTCCATGTTTCAGTGCAAGGAACAGGGATCACTCAGCAAAGCAAAAAGCATCTCTCAACAAAGACACAGCGAGCATTTGGTCATGGCCTGGTGCCAATGCAAGCATCAACCACAGGCAGCACAAGCAGGCTCTAAAACATAGCAAGCAACTTCTCTAAAGCACAGAGCCTGCTGGCCACCCATAGCACAGGGCACAGACAAACCCTGCTCCCAAAGGGGCACCATCACCGGGTACCCTCAGGACTCAGTAGCAATTCAGAGGTTCAAGACCTTCAGCAAAGAGACAACTTTCTTCCTGCATCCCACTGTAAGGGCAGCAGGCAAATTCCTTCCCCTTCTCCCTACCTCCTTTCCCTGCCAGGCTGTTGTTCCAAGTCCTCAAGGAAGAGGGCAGCGCTAAACTCTGCCTCAAAGCACACAGAAGGCTCAAGGCAGCAGGTGCAGAAGTCAAGGAGAAGCCCATGGACATCAGACGCCAGCACCCCAGCAAAACCAGACCTGCTTCTTCCCAAAGCAAAGCCAAACTCATCCTTCCCATCTCAGGAAAACACGATGCAATGAACCCAGCTCCTGCACACCTTCCTCTGCAAGCACAGCCCTCCCAGGACAATCAACAGAACCTGCTGGTGCTGCCGAGGGTAACCAAGCCCACCTGGGAGCACACTGCTCCCACTCACCTCACTGCTCACGCTGGACCTGAAGCCAGCACCAACAACCCAGTGGGTTCATGAGGACCCAATGCAAACACCAACTCCTGCACACGGGGCCCTCCGGAACGGTGCCCGCAGCATCCGAGTCCATCTCCGTACGGCCGCACTGAGCGCTCTCAGGGCCCCAGAACCCGCTCCCTGTGTGCGAACGGAGCCGCCGGGGCCGCCCCGGCTCCCACCGCCCGCCCGCGGCATCCGCAGCCGCTGCTCCCGTGCCCGCCCGCGCCTCTCTCCTCTCCCTTCCCCCCTGCAGCCGCAGCCCCAGCGCCGGTTCCAGCCGGTTCCCCCCGCACCGCTCCTCCCTTCCCGGTTAACGCCGCCTGCGGCTCCGGCAGAGCCTTCTCCCCGGGACACAGAACGGCCTCAGCGGCAGCCGGAGCCCGGTGCAGCCGGGGCTGGGGTTCAGCGGCAGAAGGCAGGAGCCGCTCTGTGCCTGAGCCCCGGCACCAGCCCAGGGAGGGCTCATGCGGAGACTTCCATGCACGGGGCTCTGGGTCTAAGCTCGGAACCTGCTTTGGGCAGCTCGGGCTCTCTCTGAGCCCCGCAACTGACCCCGTGAGCCGGGCTCCAGACTCCCACACGTGGGGCTTGGTCTCCATTGCCGAGCCCCAAACCCGGTTTTAGTGACCCCGGGTCCAGCCCCCAGCCCCCGGTCCCTGGTTCTGACCCCGAACCGGCCCCGCTTGGTTTCCAGACTCCAACGCTCAGGACTCCCTTGCCCAGCCCTGAGCGCGGCCCCAGCCCAGGCTCAGCCCTCGGGCTCCGCTCCCAGCACTCGACCGCCGGAGCCCGGGGCCCCTCCCCGGTGTCGGTCCCGGCTCTGCGGAGCAGCAGCGCCCGCTGGAGCCGCCGGGAGCTCTCGGGAAGGGGCCGGGGATGGCTCCGGGACACGGAGAACCGGATGCACCAGGACCCCACAACTCACCGCAACGGAGGAGCCGCCGGAGCCACGCCCCGGCTTACCCGGTGCTCGCCTTTTTACAGGTGGCGCGTTGTCACCCCGTGACCCCGCCCACAACCAACATACCCCGCCCCCTAATTAGCCAGGCCCCGCCCCTCTCGGCGATGCCGCCCGGGTCCTATCGCCCGCCTGCTCCTCCCCTGACCGCGGCGTCCCCACAGCCCCATCATCCGCAGCCGCCACCCCCGTACCCATCTGAGCCTCTGATCTCTCCCTCCTGCTTCCTCCCGGGCACAACACCCGGAGCTTGGGGAAAGCTCCTTGTGCACAAAAGTCCAGACCCTGCTCCTGGCCATACAGGAACATACAAAGGCCACTTACTATAACCTGGTGTGGAGACAGTTCTCACAGGAGAATGGATATTTGGTACATGAACTCTGAATAACTCCGAGGGATACAGCAAGGCCGTGGGAGGCCTGAGGAAGCCTAAGCAAGCAAGATAAGAAGAAGCTGTAATTCACTGAGTGATGAGAACTGTGGACTGTTGGCAAGCGTTCGAGGTCAAGTTCTCACACCTGTGCTTAACCAATTCTATGTTAGTCACTAAGGGTCTTCAAGACAAGTATCCAATCATGATATGCCAGATTACTGTAGGTGTGTGTAAGCAATAGTATATAAGGAGTTAATGCTTTGCAATAAAGGGCTTCTTGTCTGATCATATTGGTCTCTGACTGAGTCCTTTCCGCGGCAGACCCTCATCTCTATAATAAAAGAGTATTCTCAAGTTCTTGATGCTAAGAAAGATTTTGGTGTATTTTAATGCCAGGAGTGTTTAAGAAAATGTTTATGAGTGCATCAGATCTAGGGCCAGGTGAGGCTGAGAGCTTCCAGCAGGGCTGTGGTTTGGTTTCTAATGCACTGCCTTTACAGTTCTGGGACCTGCTTTTAAAACACTCCCATCACAGGATAAAACTTGTCTTGGAGGACTACAAGGAGATCTTTGAGGCTTTGCCATTCCCAGACAAGCAGAGGTGAGCAGAACCCCTCGGTGCAGCACCAGCAGTGCGTGGAGGTGGCATCTCCGCTCCTCTCCCTGCCACCAGTTCGGTCAGAGCTGGGTTTGCCAGAGCTTCCAGCACATGCACTGTGGCTGCACTTCCACTTCTGCTGCATTGGATGTGGGTCTGTGCTGGCCAGCGTGTGAGGTCCGAGGGGTGCAAGAGCCCTTCCTGCTCAAGGAGAACGGGGTTAGGGGTTTCTTTATGGTGAGTTATGGTAATCTGAGGGTCTGGGCTGATCACTTCATGGAGGAAGGGGAACAATGCAGTGAGTGAAAGAACCTGACAAGAATTGCAGGGATCCAGTGCCCCCTTCCCACCAGGGCCTGGGGCAGGGGCTGACTCTGCAGCATAAAGGACATGTTGGCAGTGGTGGTGCAGACGTGTTGGTGTCCTGGCTCCTGGAGGGGAATAGGCCTGTGTTGAAAGGGCTGATCAGGTCACAGACTATGTTAGATGGTCCTAATGACCATCTCTGCTCTAGTAGTGCATCAGTTGGAGCTTCTGACCTACCAAATGCCACAGCTGGATGTTGTTTCCATCTGTTGGTATTTCATGGTATCAGATATTCACCACCTTGTCAGTCTGTTGTCCTTGTTCCCCTGCCTCTAATATGTAACTTGCCAGTGCTGCTTTCTCCCCCATGTGTCCCAGAATTACCGATATCTTTGATACCATCCCCATGACTGTCGCTGGTGTGGTGGGTTACCTGGAGTCATCTTCTCCATATCAAACCTTTATGAAGAGTGACCCTGAAGCCGCGAAATCCCTTCTCCAAGAGGCAGAAAAGAGGTAAGAAACCTCTGAGCTGAGCTCTGAGGCAGAAGCTGTTCCCTGTGAGGGTGCTGAGGCGCTGGCACAGGGTGCCCAGAGAAGCTGTGGCTGCCCCATCCCTGGCAGTGCTCAAGGCCAGGTTGGACACAGGGGCTTGGAGCAGCTGCTCCAGTGGAAGGGGTCCCTGCCTGTGGCAGGGGTTGGAGCTGGGTAAGGTTTAAGGTCCCTTCCAGCACAAACCAGTCTGGTTCATCTCTGGCTGTGGGTGTCACACTATGTCAGGTGGGAGATGGCTGAGCAGAATGAGACTCTTCTTCTGCTTTATTTCAGGATGCTGGAGGTGATGGGAGTTTCTTCTCGTGAGACCCCAGTGGAGCTCTGGGTGAGGCACGTCTGTGTGCTGGGATGCAAGGCACAGTGAGAGGAAGCCTGTCCCCTGAAGCTGTGCTGCAAGGAAGGAAGGCAACAGTGGGTTATCTCCTAATAGCCCACTTGGTGCCACTCTTATTCCTTGGGAAGATTAATCTGGGGGCTTAAGGTTTGGATGTGTGGGAAGCAGACAAGGGCTTATGGCAGCTCTTGGGCTCCTGTCCAGCTTGGTCCTCGCAGTCTCCCAGGGCTACATGGGCAGGGTCCTGTTCCAGACTGGTGCTTGGGCTGCACGTGCAGATGAGAATCACAGGAACAGCTGAGAAACTTCTG
>NW_022994463.1:0-48535 GCF_012275295.1 Melopsittacus undulatus | reverse complement strand
ACTGGGTACACCTGGCCCTCATGATGGGGGGAGAAAGAAAGAAAGAAGAAAGAGTGCAGCCTAACCCCTGACGTGGGAAAAGTGGGTACCCTGGCCCTCATGATGGGGGGAGAAGAAAGAAGAAAGAAGAAGAGTGCAGCCTAACCCCTGACGTGGGGAAAAGTGGGTACCCTGGCCCTCATGGATGGGGGGAGAAGAAAGAAAGAAAGAAAGAGTGCAGCCTAACCCCTGACGTGGGGAAAAGTGGGTACCCTGGCCCTCATGGGGGGGGGAGAAAGAAAGAAAGAAAGAAAGAGTGCAGCCTAACCCCTGACGTGGGGAAAAGTGGGTACCCTGGCCCTCATGGAGGGGGAAGAAAGAAAGAAAGAAAGAAAGAGTGCAGCCTAACCCTGACGTGGGGAAAAGGTGGGTACCCTGGCCCTCATGATGGGGGGAGAAAGAAAGAAAGAAAGAGTGCAGCCTAACCCCTGACGTGGGGGAAAAGTGGGTACCCTGGCCCTCAGATGCGGGGAGAAAGAAAGAAAGAAAGAGTGCAGCCTAACCCCTGACGTGGGGGAAAAGTGGGTACCCTGGCCCTCATGATGGGGGGGAGAAAGAAAGAAAGAAAAGAGTGCAGCCTAACCCCTGACGTGGGGAAAAGTGGGTACCTGGCCCTCATGGGGGGGGAGAAAGAAAGAAAGAAAGAAAGAGTGCAGCCTAACTCCCTGACGTGGGGAAAAGTGGGTACCCTTGGCCCTCATGAGGGGGGAGAAGAAAAGAAAGAAAGAAAGAGTGCAGCCTAACCCCTGACGTGGGGAAAAGTGGGTACCCTGGCCCTCATGATGGGGGGAGAAAGAAAGAGAAAGAAAGAGTGCAGCCTAACCCCTGACGTGGGGAAAAGTGGGTACCCTGGCCCTCATGATGGGGGGAGAAAGAAAGAAGAAAGAAAGAGTGCAGCCTAACCCCTGACGTGGGGGAAAAGTGGGTACCCTGGCCCTCATGGGGGGGGGAGAAAGAAAGAAAGAAAAGAGTGCAGCCTAACCCCTGACGTGGGGAAAAGTGGGTACCCTGGCCCTCATGGGGGGAGAAAGAAAGAAAGAAAGAAAGAGTGCAGCCTAACCCCTGACGTGGGGAAAAGTGGGTACCCTGGCCCTCATGGGGGGGGAGAAAGAAAGAAAGAAAGAGTGCAGCCTAACCCCTGACGTGGGGAAAAGTGGGTACCCTGGCCCTCATGGGGGGGGAGAAAGAAAGAAAGAAAGAAAGAGTGCAGCCTAACCCCTGACGTGGGGAAAAGTGGGTACCCTGGCCCTCATGGGGGGGGAGAAAGAAAGAAAGAAGAAAGAGTGCAGCCTAACCCCTGACGTGGGGAAAAGTGGGTACCCTGGCCCTCATGGGGGGGGAGAAAGAAAGAAAGAAGGGGAGAAAGAAAGAAAGAAAGAGTGCAGCCTAACCCTGACGTGGGGAAAAGTGGGTACCCTGGCCCTCATGGGGGGGGAGAAAGAAAGAAAGAAAGAGTGCAGCCTAACCCCTGACGTGGGGAAAAGTGGGTACCCTGGCCCTCATGAGGGGGGAGAAAGAAAGAAAGAAAGAGTGCAGCCTAAACCCTGACGTGGGGAAAAGTGGGTACCCTGGCCCTCATGATGGGGGGAGAAAGAAAGAAAGAAAGAGTGCAGCCTAACCCCTGACGTGGGGAAAAGTGGGTACCCTGGCCCTCATGGGGGGGGAGAAAGAAAGAAAGAAAGAGTGCAGCCTAACCCCTGACGTGGGGAAAAGTGGGTACCCTGGCCCTCAGGGGGGGGGAGAAAGAAAGAAAGAAAGAAAGAGTGCAGCCTAACCCCTGACGTGGGGAAAAAGTGGGTACCCTGGCCCTCATGGGGGGGGAGAAAGAAAGAAGAAAGAAAGAGTGCAGCCTAACCCTGACGTGGGGAAAAGTGGGTACCCTGGCCATCATGGGGGGGGAGAAAGAAAGAAAGAAAGAAAGAGTGCAGCCTAACCCCTGACGTGGGGAAAAGTGGGTACCCTGGCCCTCATGAGGGGGGAGAAAGAAAGAAAGAAAGAAGAGTGCAGCCTAACCCCTGACGTGGGGAAAAGTGGGTACCCTGGCCCTCATGGGGGGGGAGAAAGAAAGAAAGAAAGAAGAGTGCAGCCTAAACCCCTGACGTGGGGAAAAGTGGGTACCCTGGCCCTCATGATGGGGGGGAGAAAAGAAAGAAAGAAAGAGTGCAGCCTAACCCCTGTCGTGGGGAAAAGTGGGTACCCTGGCCCTCATGGGGGGGGGAGAAAGAAAGAAAGAAAGAGTGCAGCCTAACCCCTGACGTGGGGAAAAGTGGGTACCCTGGCCCTCATGGGGGGGAGAAAGAAAGAAAGAAAGAAAGAGTGCAGCCTAACCCCTGACGTGGGGAAAAGTGGGTACCTGGCCCTCATGATGGGGGGGAGAAAGAAAGAAAGAAGAAAGAGTGCAGCCTAACCCCTGACGTGGGGAAAAGTGGGTACCCTGGCCCTCATGAGGGGGGGAGAAAGAAAGAAAGAAAGAGTGCAGCCTAACCCCTGACGTGGGGAAAAGTGGGTACCCTGGCCCTCATGATGGGGGGAGAAAGAAAGAAAGAAAGAAAGAGTGCAGCCTAACCCCTGACGTGGGGAAAAGTGGGTACCCTGGCCCTCATGATGGGGGGAGAAAGAAAGAAAGAAAGAGTGCAGCCTAACCCCTGATCGTGGGGAAAAGTGGGTACCCTGGCCCTCATCGGGGGGGAGAAAGAAGAAAGAAAGAAAGAGTGCAGCCTAACCCCTGACGTGGGGAAAAGTGGGTACCCTGGCCCTCATGGGGGGGGAGAAAGAAAGAAAGAAAGAGTGCAGCCTAACCCCTGACGTGGGGAAAAGTGGGTACCCTGGCCCTCATCGGGGGGGAGAAAGAAAGAAAGAAAGAAAGAGTGCAGCCTAACCCCTGACGTGGGGAAAAGTGGGTACCCTGGCCCTCATGGGGGGGGAGAAAGAAAGAAAGAAAGAAAGAGTGCAGCCTAACCCCTGACGTGGGGAAAAGTGGGTACCCTGGCCCTCATGGGGGGGGAGAAAGAAAGAAAAGAAAGAAAGAGTGCAGCCTAACCCCTGACGTGGGGAAAAGTGGGTACCCTGGCCCTCATGGGGGGGGAGAAAGAAAGAAAGAAAGAAAGAGTGCAGCCTAACCCCTGACGTGGGGAAAAGTGGGGTACCCTGGCCCTCATGGGGGGGGGAGAAAGAAAGAAAGAAAGAAAGAGTGCAGCCTAACCCCTGACGTGGGGAAAAGTGGGTACCCTGGCCCTCATGGGGGGGGAGAAAGAAAGAAAGAAAAAAGAGTGCAGCCTAACCCCTGACGTGGGGAAAAGTGGGTACCCTGGCCCTCATGGGGGGGGGAGAAAGAAGAAAGAAAGAAAGAGTGCAGCCTAACCCCTGACGTGGGGAAAAGTGGGTACCCTGGCCCTCATGGGGGGGGAGAAAGAAAGAAAGAAAGAGTGCAGCCTAACCCCTGACGTGGGGAAAAGTGGGTACCCTGGCCCTCATGCGGGGGGCAGAAAGAAAGAAAGAAAGAGTGCAGCCTAACCCCTGACGTGGGGAAAAGTGGGTACCCTGGCCCTCATGAGGGGGGGAGAAATAAAGAAAGAAAGAGTGCAGCCTAACCCCTGACGTGGGGAAAAGTGGGTACCCTGGCCCTCATGAGGGTGGGAGAAAGAAAGAAAGAAAGAGTGCAGCCTAACCCCTGACGTGGGGAAAAGTGGGTACCCTGGCCCTCATGCGGGGGGGCAGAAAGAAAGAAAGAAAGAAAGAGTGCAGCCTAACCCCTGACGTGGGGAAAAGTGGGTACCCTGGCCCTCATGGGGGGGGAGAAAGAAAGAAAGAAAGAAAGAGTGCAGCCTAACCCCTGACGTGGGGAAAAGTGGGTACCCTGGCCCTCATGGGGGGGGAGAAAGAAAGAAAGAAAGAAAGAGTGCAGCCTAACCCCTGACGTGGGGAAAAGTGGGTACCCTGGCCCTCATGATGGGGGGAGAAAGAAAGAAAGAAAGAAAGAGTGCAGCCTAACCCCTGACGTGGGGAAAAGTGGGTACCCTGGCCCTCATGGGGGGGGGAGAAAGAAAGAAAGAAAGAAAGAGTGCAGCCTAACCCCTGACGTGGGGAAAAGTGGGTACCCTGGCCCTCATGATGGGGGGAGAAAGAAAGAAAGAAAGAAAGAGTGCAGCCTAACCCCTGACGTGGGGAAAAGTGGGTACCCTGGCCCTCATGGGGGGGGCAGAAAGAAAGAAAGAAAGAGTGCAGCCTAACCCCTGACGTGGGGAAAAGTGGGTACCCTGGCCCTCATGAGGGGGGGAGAAAGAAAGAAAGAAAGAAAGAGTGCAGCCTAACCCCTGACGTGGGGAAAAGTGGGTACCCTGGCCCTCATGATGGTGGGAGAAAGAAAGAAAGAAAGAGTGCAGCCTAACCCCTGTACGTGGGGAAAAGTGGGTACCCTGGCCCTCATCGGGGGGAGAAAGAAAGAAAGAAAGAAAGAGTGCAGCCTAACCCCTGACGTGGGGAAAAGTGGGTACCCTGGCCCTCATGGGGGGGGAGAAAGAAAGAAAGAAAGAAAGAGTGCAGCCTAACCCCTGACGTGGGGAAAAGTGGGTACCCTGGCCCTCATGGGGGGGGAGAAAGAAAGAAAGAAAGAAAGAGTGCAGCCTAACCCCTGACGTGGGGAAAAGCGGGTACCCTGGCCATCATGGGGGGGGAGAAAGAAAGAAAGAAAGAAAGAGTGCAGCCTAACCCCTGACGTGGGGAAAAGTGGGTACCCTGGCCCTCATGGGGGGGGAGAAAGAAAGAAAGAAAGAAAGAGTGCAGCCTAACCCCTGACGTGGGGAAAAGTGGGTACCCTGGCCCTCATGGGGGGGGAGAAAGAAAGAAAGAAAGAAAGAGTGCAGCCTAACCCCTGACGTGGGGAAAAGTGGGTACCCTGGCCCTCATGGGGGGGGAGAAAGAAAGAAAGAAAGAAAGAGTGCAGCCTAACCCCTGACGTGGGGAAAAGTGGGTACCCTGGCCCTCATGGGGGGGGAGAAAGAAAGAAAGAAGAAAGAGTGCAGCCTAACCCCTGACGTGGGGAAAAGTGGGTACCCTGGCCCTCATGGGGGGGGGAGAAAGAAAGAAAGAAGAAAGAGTGCAGCCTAACCCCTGACGTGGGGAAAAGTGGGTACCCTGGCCCTCATGGGGGGGGAGAAAGAAAGAAAGAAAGAGTGCAGCCTAACCCCTGACGTGGGGAAAAGTGGGTACCCTGGCCCTCATGATGGGGGGAGAAAGAAAGAAAGAAAGAGTGCAGCCTAACCCCTGACGTGGGGAAAAGTGGGTACCCTGGCCCTCATGATGGGGGGAGAAAGAAAGAAAGAAAGAGTGCAGCCTAACCCCTGACGTGGGGAAAAGTGGGTACCCTGGCCCTCATGATGGGGGGAGAAAGAAAGAAAGAAAGAGTGCAGCCTAACCCCTGACGTGGGGAAAAGTGGGTACCCTGGCCCTCATGCGGGGGGCAGAAAGAAAGAAAGAAAGAAAGAGTGCAGCCTAACCCCTGACGTGGGGAAAAGTGGGTACCCTGGCCCTCATGATGGGGGGAGAAAGAAAGAAAGAAAGAAAGAGTGCAGCCTAACCCCTGACGTGGGGAAAAGTGGGTACCCTGGCCCTCATGGGGGGGGAGAAAGAAAGAAAGAAAGAAAGAGTGCAGCCTAACCCCTGACGTGGGGAAAAGTGGGTACCCTGGCCCTCATGGGGGGGGAGAAAGAAAGAAAGAAAGAAAGAGTGCAGCCTAACCCCTGACGTGGGGAAAAGTGGGTACCCTGGCCCTCATGGGGGGGGGAGAAAGAAAGAAAGAAAGAAAGAGTGCAGCCTAACCCCTGACGTGGGGAAAAGTGGGTACCCTGGCCCTCATGGGGGGGGAGAAAGAAAGAAAGAAAGAGTGCAGCCTAACCCCTGACGTGGGGAAAAGTGGGTACCCTGGCCCTCATGGGGGGGGAGAAAGAAAGAAAGAAAGAAAGAGTGCAGCCTAACCCCTGACGTGGGAAAAGCGGGTACCCTGGCCCTCATGGGGGGGGAGAAAGAAAGAAAGAAAGAAAGAGTGCAGCCTAACCCCTGACGTGGGGAAAAGTGGGTACCCTGGCCCTCATGGGGGGGGAGAAAGAAAGAAAGAAAGAAAGAGTGCAGCCTAACCCCTGACGTGGGGAAAAGTGGGTACCCTGGCCCTCATGATGGGGGGAGAAAGAAAGAAAGAAAGAAAGAGTGCAGCCTAACCCCTGACGTGGGGAAAAGTGGGTACCCTGGCCCTCATGGGGGGGGGGAGAAAGAAAGAAAGAAAGAAAGAGTGCAGCCTAACCCCTGACGTGGGGAAAAGTGGGTACACTGGCCCTCATGATGGGGGGAGAAAGAAAGAAAGAAAGAAAGAGTGCAGCCTAACCCCTGACGTGGGGAAAAGTGGGTACCCTGGCCCTCATGGGGGGGGAGAAAGAAAGAAAGAAAGAAAGAGTGCAGCCTAACCCCTGATGTGGGGAAAAGTGGGTACCCTGGCCCTCATGATGGGGGGAGAAAGAAAGAAAGAAAGAGTGCAGCCTAACCCCTGACGTGGGGAAAAGTGGGTACCCTGGCCCTCATGGGGGGGGAGAAAGAAAGAAAGAAAGAGTGCAGCCTAACCCCTGACGTGGGGAAAAGTGGGTACCCTGGCCCTCATGATGGTGGGAGAAAGAAAGAAAGAAAGAGTGCAGCCTAACCCCTGACGTGGGGAAAAGTGGGTACCCTGGCCCTCATGGGGGGGGAGAAAGAAAGAAAGAAAGAAAGAGTGCAGCCTAACCCCTGACGTGGGGAAAAGTGGGTACCCTGGCCCTCATGATGGGGGGAGAAAGAAAGAAAGAAAGAAAGAGTGCAGCCTAACCCCTGACGTGGGGAAAAGTGGGTACCCTGGCCCTCATGGGGGGGGGAGAAAGAAAGAAAGAAAGAAAGAGTGCAGCCTAACCCCTGACGTGGGGAAAAGTGGGTACCCTGGCCCTCATGGGGGGGGGAGAAAGAAAGAAAGAAAGAGTGCAGCCTAACCCCTGACGTGGGGAAAAGTGGGTACCCTGGCCCTCATGATGGGGAGAAAGAAAGAAAGAAAGAAAGAGTGCAGCCTAACCCCTGACGTGGGGAAAAGTGGGTACCCTGGCCCTCATGGGGGGGGAGAAAGAAAGAAAGAAAGAAAGAGTGCAGCCTAACCCCTGACGTGGGGAAAAGTGGGTACCCTGGCCCTCATGGGGGGGGAGAAAGAAAGAAAGAAAGAAAGAGTGCAGCCTAACCCCTGACGTGGGGAAAAGTGGGTACCCTGGCCCTCATGGGGGGGGAGAAAGAAAGAAAGAAAGAAAGAGTGCAGCCTAACCCCTGACGTGGGGAAAAGTGGGTACCCTGGCCCTCATGGGGGGGGAGAAAGAAAGAAAGAAAGAGTGCAGCCTAACCCCTGACGTGGGGAAAAGTGGGTACCCTGGCCCTCATGATGGTGGGAGAAAGAAAGAAAGAAAGAGTGCAGCCTAACCCCTGACGTGGGGAAAAGTGGGTACCCTGGCCCTCATGGGGGGGGAGAAAGAAAGAAAGAAAGAGTGCAGCCTAACCCCTGACGTGGGGAAAAGTGGGTACCCTGGCCCTCATGGGGGGGGAGAAAGAAAGAAAGAAAGAAAGAGTGCAGCCTAACCCCTGACGTGGGGAAAAGTGGGTACACTGGCCCTCATGATGGGGGGAGAAAGAAAGAAAGAAAGAGTGCAGCCTAACCCCTGACGTGGGGAAAAGTGGGTACCCTGGCCCTCATGGGGGGGGAGAAAGAAAGAAAGAAAGAAAGAGTGCAGCCTAACCCCTGACGTGGGGAAAAGTGGGTACCCTGGCCCTCATGGGGGGGGAGAAAGAAAGAAAGAAAGAAAGAGTGCAGCCTAACCCCTGATGTGGGGAAAAGTGGGTACCCTGGCCCTCATGGGGGGGGAGAAAGAAAGAAAGAAAGAAAGAGTGCAGCCTAACCCCTGACGTGGGGAAAAGTGGGTACCCTGGCCCTCATGGGGGGGGAGAAAGAAAGAAAGAAAGAGTGCAGCCTAACCCCTGACGTGGGGAAAAGTGGGTACCCTGGCCCTCATGATGGGGGGAGAAAGAAAGAAAGAAAGAGTGCAGCCTAACCCCTGACGTGGGGAAAAGTGGGTACCCTGGCCCTCATGGGGGGGGAGAAAGAAAGAAAGAAAGAAAGAGTGCAGCCTAACTCCTGACGTGGGGAAAAGTGGGTACCTTGGCCCTCATGATGGGGGGAGAAAGAAAGAAAGAAAGAAAGAGTGCAGCCTAACCCCTGACGTGGGGAAAAGTGGGTACCCTGGCCCTCATGCGGGGGGCAGAAAGAAAGAAAGAAAGAGTGCAGCCTAACCCCTGACGTGGGGAAAAGTGGGTACCCTGGCCCTCATGATGGGGGGAGAAAGAAAGAAAGAAAGAAAGAGTGCAGCCTAAGCCCTGACGTGGGGAAAAGTGGGTACCCTGGCCCTCATGATGGTGGGAGAAAGAAAGAAAGAAAGAGTGCAGCCTAACCCCTGTCGTGGGGAAAAGTGGGTACCCTGGCCCTCATCGGGGGGGAGAAAGAAAGAAAGAAAGAAAGAGTGCAGCCTAACCCCTGACGTGGGGAAAAGTGGGTACCCTGGCCCTCATGGGGGGGGAGAAAGAAAGAAAGAAAGAAAGAGTGCAGCCTAACCCCTGACGTGGGGAAAAGTGGGTACCCTGGCCCTCATGGGGGGGGAGAAAGAAAGAAAGAAAGAGTGCAGCCTAACCCCTGACGTGGGGAAAAGTGGGTACCCTGGCCCTCAGGGGGGGGGAAAGAAAGAAAGAAAGAAAGAGTGCAGCCTAACCCCTGACGTGGGGAAAAGCGGGTACCCTGGCCCTCATGGGGGGGGAGAAAGAAAGAAAGAAAGAGTGCAGCCTAACCCCTGACGTGGGGAAAAGTGGGTACCCTGGCCCTCATGGGGGGGGAGAAAGAAAGAAAGAAAGAAAGAGTGCAGCCTAACCCCTGACGTGGGGAAAAGTGGGTACCCTGGCCCTCATGGGGGGGGAGAAAGAAAGAAAGAAAGAAAGAGTGCAGCCTAACCCCTGACGTGGGGAAAAGTGGGTACCCTGGCCCTCATGGGGGGGGAGAAAGAAAGAAAGAAAGAGTGCAGCCTAACCCCTGACGTGGGGAAAAGTGGGTACCCTGGCCCTCATGGGGGGGGAGAAAGAAAGAAAGCAAGAAAGAGTGCAGCCTAACCCCTGACGTGGGGAAAAGTGGGTACCCTGGCCCTCATGGGGGGGGGAGAAAGAAAGAAAGAAAGAAAGAGTGCAGCCTAACCCCTGACGTGGGGAAAAGTGGGTACCCTGGCCCTCATGGGGGGGGAGAAAGAAAGAAAGAAAGAGTGCAGCCTAACCCCTGACGTGGGGAAAAGTGGGTACCCTGGCCCTCATGGGGGGGGGAGAAAGAAAGAAAGAAAGAGTGCAGCCTAACCCCTGACGTGGGGAAAAGTGGGTACCCTGGCCCTCATGATGGTGGGAGAAAGAAAGAAAGAAAGAGTGCAGCCTAACCCCTGACGTGGGGAAAAGTGGGTACCCTGGCCCTCATGGGGGGGGAGAAAGAAAGAAAGAAAGAAAGAGTGCAGCCTAACCCCTGACGTGGGGAAAAGTGGGTACCCTGTCCCTCATGGGGGGGGAGAAAGAAAGAAAGAAAGAAAGAGTGCAGCCTAACCCCTGACGTGGGGAAAAGTGGGTACCCTGGCCCTCATGGGGGGGGAGAAAGAAAGAAAGAGTGCAGCCTAACCCCTGACGTGGGGAAAAGTGGGTACCCTGGCCCTCATGATGGGGGGAGAAAGAAAGAAAGAAAGAGTGCAGCCTAACCCCTGACGTGGGGAAAAGTGGGTACCCTGGCCCTCATGGGGGGGGGAGAAAGAAAGAAAGAAAGAAAGAGTGCAGCCTAATCCCTGACGTGGGGAAAAGTGGGTACCCTGGCCCTCATGATGGTGGGAGAAAGAAAGAAAGAAAGAGTGCAGCCTAACCCCTGACGTGGGGAAAAGTGGGTACCCTGGCCCTCATGGGGGGGGAGAAAGAAAGAAAGAAAGAAAGAGTGCAGCCTAACCCCTGACGTGGGGAAAAGTGGGTACCCTGGCCCTCATGGGGGGGGAGAAAGAAAGAAAGAAAGAAAGAAAGAAAGAAAGAAAGAGTGCAGCCTAACCCCTGACGTGGGGAAAAGTGGGTACCCTGGCCCTCATGGGGGGGGAGAAAGAAAGAAAGAAAGAAAGAGTGCAGCCTAACCCCTGACGTGGGCTAAAGTGGGTACCCTGGCCCTCATGATGGGGGGAGAAAGAAAGAAAGAAAGAGTGCAGCCTAACCCCTGACGTGGGGAAAAGTGGGTACCCTGGCCCTCATGGGGGGGGGAGAAAGAAAGAAAGAAAGAAAGAGTGCAGCCTAACCCCTGACGTGGGGAAAAGTGGGTACCCTGGCCCTCATGGGGGGGGGAGAAAGAAAGAAAGAAAGAAAGAGTGCAGCCTAACCCCTGACGTGGGGAAAAGTGGGTACCCTGGCCCTCATGGGGGGGGAGAAAGAAAGAAAGAAAGAGTGCAGCCTAACCCCTGACGTGGGGAAAAGTGGGTACCCTGGCCCTCATGGGGGGGGGAGAAAGAAAGAAAGAAAGAAAGAGCGCAGCCTAACCCGTGACGTGGGGAAAAGTGGGTACCCTGGCCCTCATGATGGGGGGAGAAAGAAAGAAAGAAAGAAAGAGTGCAGCCTAACCCCTGACGTGGGGAAAAGTGGGTACCCTGGCCCTCATGATGGTGGGAGAAAGAAAGAAAGAAAGAGTGCAGCCTAACCCCTGACGTGGGGAAAAGTGGGTACCCTGGCCCTCATGATGGTGGGAGAAAGAAAGAAAGAAAGAGTGCAGCCTAACCCCTGACGTGGGGAAAAGTGGGTACCCTGGCCCTCATGGGAGGGGAGAAAGAAAGAAAGAAAGAGTGCAGCCTAACCCCTGACGTGGGGAAAAGTGGGTACCCTGGCCCTCATGGGGGGGGAGAGAGAAAGAAAGAAAGAAAGAGTGCAGCCTAACCCCTGATGTGGGGAAAAGTGGGTACCCTGGCCCTCATGGGGGGGGAGAAAGAAAGAAAGAAAGAGTGCAGCCTAACCCCTGACGTGGGGAAAAGTGGGTACCCTGGCCCTCATGATGGGGGGAGAAAGAAAGAAAGAAAGAGTGCAGCCTAACCCCTGACGTGGGGAAAAGGGTGTACCCTAGCCCTCATGGGGGGGAAAAAAAGAGTGCAGCATAACCCCTGACGTGGGGAAAAGTGGGTACCCTAGCCCTCACGGGGGGAAAAAAAGAGTGCAGCCTAACCCCTGACGTGGGGAAAAGTGGGTACCCTGGCCCTCATGGGGGGGGGAAAAAAGAGTGCAGCCTAACCCCTGACGTGGGGAAAAGTGGGTACCCTAGCCCTCATGGGGGGGGAAAAAAAGAGTGCAGCCTAACCCCTGACGTGGGGAAAAGTGGGTACCCTGGCCCTCATGGGGGGGGAAAAAAAGAGTGCAGCGTAACCCCTGACGTGGGGAAAAGTGGGTACCCTGGCCCTCATGGGGGGGGAAAAAAAGAGTGCAGCCTAACCCCTGACGTGGGAAAAAGTGGGTACCCTGGCCCTCATGGGGGGGGAAAAAAAGAGTGCAGCCTAACCCCTGACGTGAGGAAAAGTGGGTACCCTGGCCCTCATGGGGGGGGAAAAAAAGAGTGCAGCCTAACCCCTGACGTGGGGAAAAGTGGGTACCCTGGCCCTCATGGGGGGGAAAAAAATAGTGCAGCGTAACCCTAATGTCAGGAAGAGTGCGGCCTAACCCGAATGTCAGGAAGAGTGCGGCCTAACCCGAATGTCAGGAAGAGTGCAGCATAATCCTAATGTCTGGAAGAGTGCGGCCTAACCCTAATGTCATGAAGAGTGCACCCTAACCCTAATGTCAGGAAGTCTGTACCCTAACACTAATTTCAGAAAGAGTGCACCATAACCCTAATGTCAGGAAGAGTGCACCCAAACCGTAATGTCAGGAAGAGTGTACCCTAACCCTAATGTCAGGAAGAGTGCACCCAAACCCTAATGTCAGGAAGAGTGTACCCTAACCCTAATGTCAGGAAGAGTGTACCCTAACCCTAGTGACGACCCTAGCCCTAGCGGCGACCCGGGACGGATCTACCTAGCGCCTAATTTGCCTTGCCTTGCCGTCATCTATCATCTCTCATCTGCCATCTATCATCTGCCATGTATCATGTATACATCTGTCATCATCTATCATCTACCATCGATCATGTACTCATCTAACATCATCTATCATCTAGCATTGACTTACCTGCAAAATTGACTTACCTGCAAAATTGACTTACCTGCCAAAACATCATAGGGGTACAGAAACAACCCATACAAGTACAATATCAATAGCCCCTCCCATCCACCCCCACCCTCTGCTTTTTCAGTTAAGGCAACAATTACAACAAGTTACAGTCAGGGAGGAAAAAATCATAGGGGTACAGGAACAACCAATACAAGTACAAGATCAATACTCCATCCCATCCACCCTCACCCTCTCCTTTTTCAATTAACACAACAATTACAACAAGTTACAGTCAGGGAGGAAAACATCATAGGGGTACAGAAACAACCCATACAAGATCAATAGTCCATCCAATCCACCCCCACCCTCTCCTTTTTCAGTTAAGGCAACAATTATAACAAGTTACAGTCAGGGAGGAAAACATCATAGGGGTAGAGAAACAACCCATACAAGATCAATAGTCCATCCCATCCACCCTCACCCTCTCTTTTTTCAATTAACACAGCAATTACAACAAGTTACAGTCAGGGAGGAAAAAATCATAGGGGTACAGAAACAACCAATACAAGTACAAGATCAATAGTCCATCCCATCCACCCTCACCCTCTCCTTTTTCAATTAACACAACAATCATAACAAGTTACAGTCAGGGAGGAAAACATCATAGTGGTACAGAAACAATCCATACAAGATTAATAGCCCCTCCCATCCACCCCCACCCTCTGCTTTTTCAGTTAAGGCAACAATTACAACAAGTTACAGTCAGGGAGGAAAAAATCATAGGGGTACAGAAACAACCAATACAAGTACAAGATCAATAGCCCCTCCCATCCACCCTCACCCTCTCCTTTTTCAATTAACACAACAATCATAACAAGTTACAGTCAGGGAGGGAAACATCTTATATGTACAGAAACAACCCATACAAGTACAAGATCAATAGTCCCTCCCATCCACCCCCACCCTCTGCTTTTTCAGTTAAGGCAACAATTACAACAAGTTACAGTCAGGGAGGAAAAAATCATAGGGGTACAGGAACAACCAATACAAGTACAAGATCAATAGTCCCTCCCATCCACCCTCACCCTCTCCTTTTTCAATTAACACAACAATTATAACAAGTTATATTCAGGGAGAAAAACATCATAGTGGTACAGAAACAATCCATACAAGATTAATAGTCCATCCCATCCACCCTCACCCTCTTTTTCAATTAACACAACAATCATAACAAGTTACAGTCAGGGAGGAAAACATCATAGGGGTACAGAAACAACCCATACAAGATCAATAGTCCATCCCATCCACACTCACCCTCTCCCTTTTTAAGGCAACAATTATAACAAGTTATAATCAGGCAGGAAAAAATCATAGGGGTACAGAAACAACCCATACAAGTACAACATCAATGGCCAGTCCCATCCACCCTCAGCCTCTCCCTTTTCAGTTCAGACAGTAAGTACAACAAGTTAAAGTCTGGGAGAAAAACATTATAGTGGTACAGAAACAACTCATACAAGATCAATAGTCCCTCCCATCCACCCCCGCCCTCTTCGTTTTCAGTTAAGGCAACAATTATAACAAGTTATAGTCAGGGAGGGAAACATCATAGGGGTACAGAATCAACCCATACAAGATCAATAGTCCATCCCATCCACCCTCACCCTCTCCTTTTTCAATTAACACAACAATTACAACAAGTTACAGTCAGGGAGGAAAAAATCATAGGGGTACAGAAGCAACCAATACAAGTACAAGATCAATAGTCCCTCCCATCCACCCTCACCCTCTGCTTTTTCAATTAACACAACAATTATAACAAGTTATATTCAGGGAGAAAAAACATCATAGTGGTACAGAAACAATCCATACAAGATTAATAGTCCATCCCATCCACCCTCACCCTCTTTTTCAATTAACACAACAATCATAACAAGTTACAGTCAGGAAGGAAAACATCATAGGGGTACAGAAACAACCCATACAAGATGAATAGTCCATCCCATCCACACTCACCCTCTCCCTTTTTAAGGCAACAATTATAACAAGTTATAATCAGGCAGGAAAACATCATAGGGGTACAGAAACAACCCATAAAAGTACAACATCGATGGCCAGTCCCATCCACCCTTACCCTCTCCTTTTTCAGTTCAGACAACAAGTACAACAAGTTACAGTCTGGGAGAAAAACATCATAGTGGTACAGAAACAACCCATACTGTTGGGGGTCGAGCATGGGTGCTTGAACAGGCCTACAGCAAGCTGTGAGAAAGTGAACTTATGACCCCAGGTTAAAAGAAGAAGAAGTGTCAAGATCAGCAAAACAGGAATCCAATAACAGGATGCCGGTAATTGCAGAAGCATGATGTAATGCTAAGCTGATGCGAAGGTGTGAAACCAATCAGGAGAGGTAAAGGGGAGCGTGTATCCCTCATGGGCAAAGTGAAGCAGCCAATCAAGTAATGCGTGATCGCGTGTAAGACAGTATATTAAGAGCAGCTTTGTAATCAATAAACGGAGCATTTTGTGAACCTATATCGTATCGGTGTTTTCTCCCCTCCACCTGGCCGCGGCATTCTGGTGACCCTACGTGATACCAGGAGAGAGAGAGACCGTGGACGAGAGAAGGTGGAGATCCCGGCTGCCCGAGAGAGGCAGGAAAAGAGCTCAAATTACGTGGCCACGGCTGACCGGTGAGTCAGGCAGACTGCGGTCTGGTTCGGGATGGGTTTCGCTGTATCAGCGATAGAAAAGGCTACGACAGAAGGAGTGCTATGTGTAGCGAAGAAAACAGGGTACTCAATACCCCGACAGGAACTTGTGGACTTTTTATTTTGGTGCTGACGAAGGGGGTTGTTAGAAAATACGGGACAGTTATTCTCCAAAGATCAATGGCGTAAGACAGGGGAAGAATTGTGGGAGTCGGTGAAGCTTTTAATCTCGAGACTTGGGAGAAAATTACTAAGGAAGAAGCCCCTGATTTATGGATGTTTTCAGTCCTTCCTAAGGTGAAGGGAGCAACCCTTAAAGAGACAGACCTAAAGTTAATGTTGAAATGGTCGAAGACACATTACCCAGAGATTTATGAGTCTACCGGATTTGAGATATCCTTGTGGAATGGGGCATGAGTTAAGCTGTGGAATGCAGCTACAAAAGGCAATGATGCTGTGAAAAGTTTGTCAGTCATTTGGTGAACTTTTTTAGAGATGTTAAAGTAAAAAAAAAAATGAGATCATGGAGATCAGCATGCCCCCCCCCCCCCCCCGAACCTCCACTGGTTGCCGCTGCAGCAGCGAAGACTGAGGACGGGGATGAAGACGATCCTTTCGACCTGAGCCCTATTGACCCCGAGATGGAGCCTGTGCACGTTCATCAGTTTGCTGTTGCTGCTCCTGAGATTCTGATGCCTGATAATGCTGATGCTGACCTGGATGGTGCTTTTGACCTGGAGCCTATTCATCCGGAAAAGAAGCCTGATTTATATCCCCCATATCCTCATGATAAATGGGTAGCTGTAAAGGGAGAAGTGAGATGGGTGGGGGATGTGGATGTATTGCACAGTTTCCCATGGTGTGTGTGCTTCCCACCCGAGATGGGAAGGTCTCTTGTATGCTCTTATCAGGGGTATCGGGCAGAATGTGTAAGACCGTGGAGTTGGGACCCCGTATACTACTCCTTTGATACAGTTGCTCTGTGATACTCAAGTACTAGAAGTTGGTAAATATAAGTATGTCCATGTTTCTATCTACCCTTGGAAACCTTTATAGATATTGCTGGCAACTTCCTCCAACATAGGCTGGCCACCTGTGTCGGAACGAGTGTGCATTTTGGTCAGTATAAAAGCCCAAGCCTCATGCGATGTAAGGGAGGCAGAGCCTCTGCGGGGACGCCTGCTAAGGTTCAGCCTGCCACCTTGCACTGCGATGATGCTTCTCGGAGCTGGTTTCCTGATAGTCTTTACAGGGTCCTTGTGCCACGTCCTGTATGTGGGACTGTGTAGTGGGAACAATGATTGTCTGGATTTTGTGTTTCAAATATTGTAGTTGTGTGGAGTGTGCTTGTGGGATCCCATATGTGTGTGTGTGTGTCTGTGTGTGTGTGTGATGAGGGCAGACAGTGTTCTGTATATTTTTTGTTGTCAGGTTCATGTAAAAGTTTTAACAGGTAGCAGTTTAACCTTTCGGGCAAGAAAAGGTTAATGCAAAAGCGCAGTTGCCGATAGGCCGGTGGTTTTAGCTGTGCAAAGCAGGGTGAGCAACTTTGAAAAAAAAAAAAACAACAACAACAAAAAACAACAACAACAAAAAAAATCACTTGAGGGCAACTGAAAATTAACAGCTTGAATATGCATGCTTGTAAAGTAGCTATTATTAGAGGTTGTGATTTTGTGTATAAAACCACCTGTATTTACTAGCCAGTTGCTAATAAGAAACTATACGTTGTATTGTATGGATTTGTCACTTGTAAAAGAGATGTTAAAGAAAGCAAATTTGCAGTAGCTGCTAGAAAATACTAAGGCAAAAGCTAGAAAGATTCTAAGATGATGGTACTGTTATAAAGCAAGTAATGGAACAAATTAAGAGGGTGGGAGAACTCCACTGGTAAGAAGTTTCTTTGGTTAGTCCCTCGCTGCCATTAGCATCTTCAACATGCTGATGCACTCTGTGATAGTTACTCTGCTAATGTAAATCTGTGTGTGCTTTGCTGTAGTAGTGACTTGTTACTGGGTTAAGCAGGTGAAACTCTGCATTGACAACAAGGTGCAAGGACAGAGATTGACCAAATGCCTGCTACCACAGTCAAGGGCAAGACTGGGTTGGCCTCTGTGTTTGCCACCAAGAAGAACCTTTAGCTTCGCTGCTGGCTGCAACCCAGCAGGCGTAGAGCAGTGGAGACACATGTCATGCCAGACCTTGATGTGAGGGATGGCCTCCGCTGTTATCAGAGAGCCATCCAGGAGAAAAAGGGTAGGCCCAGCTGTGTACAGCTATCAACAGGACCATACTGGCTGCCAGTAAAACATACCAAGCCGCAGAACTCAACCACATAAAGAAACAGCAATGGTAGAAATCTTTGTAAAATCTTTGTAATATCTGTGCTATTATGTGTGACCATGGGTAATGGAAAAGTATACTGAGCATATCTGTTAAATCCCAACTATTCCAACCTGTTACATGGTGTGTAGGATTCACTGATATGCCACATGTTATAAAGGTTCAAGTGACTTCAAATCAGACTAATCTTACTGAAATAATGCTACCTAGAGTAGTGGGTTGTTATATTACACAAGTCAAGCAGTGATAGAGCAGACACAATAAATTGTCAAAAACTTTTCGTAAAACTAAAAAGGGGGAGATGTGGAGACAGTGTTCTCACAGGAAAATGAATATTTGGTACATGAGCTCTGAATAACTCTGAGGGATACAGCAAGGCCATGGGAGGCCCGAGGAAGCCTAAGCAAGCAAGATAAGAAGAAGCTGTAATTCACTGAGTTATGAGAACTGTGGACTGTTGGCAAGCATTCGAGGTCAAGTTCTCACACCTGTGTTTAACCAATTATATGTTAGTCACTAAGGGTCTTCACGACAAGTATCCAATCATGATATGCCAAATTGCTGTAGGTGTGTGTAAGCAATAGTATATAAGGAGTTAAAGCTTTGCAATAAATGGCTTTTTGTCTGATCAAAAAAAAAAAAAAAAAGGGGGGGGGGAGTGTAACTCCTTGACTGTTAACACTGTACAGTTTACTTCTGCAGCTGCTTCACATCCCCTTTGCATTAGAATGCTTCTGGGCATGTGTTGTATGAATCTTTCTGATCATTCTGAATCTATTCACAAGAATTTGTTTGAACTTAAAGAAAATATGAAAGAACTTACTGTAGAAACAAATCCTATAGACTCTTGGTTAAAATCGTTAGGAATAAGTAGTTGGTTAAGGAGTTTAATCATGATGTTTAGCGGACCAATAATGATTATGTTGTTAATTTTGTTTTTTGGACCTTGTTTGTTACAATGTATTATGCAACGCATGCAGCAGATGACAAACGCCTTATTTGAAAAAAGAGGGGGAGATGTTGGGGGTCGAGCATGGGCGCTTGAAGAGGCCTACAGCAAGCTGTGAGAAAGTGAACTTATGACCCCAGGTTAAAAGAAGAAGAAGTGTCAAGATCAGCAAAACAGGAATGCAATAACAGGATGCCAGTAATTGCAGAAGCATGATGTAACGCTAAGCTGAAGCGAAGGCGTGAAACCAATCAGGAGAGGTAAAGGGGAGCGTGTATCCCTCGTGGGCAAAGTGAAGCAGCCAATCAAGTAATGCGTGATCACGTGTAAGACAGTATATTAAGAGCAGCTTTGTAATCAATAAACGGAGCATTTTGTGAACCTACATCGTATCGGTGTTTTCTCCCCTCCACCTGGCCGCGGCACCATACAAGATCAATAGTCCCTCCCATCCAGCCTCACCCTCTCCTTTTTCAGTTAAGGCAACTATTCTAACAAGTTACAGTCAGGGAGGAAAACATCATAGGGGTACAGAAACAACCCATACAAGTACAAAATCAATAGTCCCTCTCATCCACCCTCACCCTCTCCATTTTTTTATTAACACAACAAAAAGCATTTCTACAAGTCCGCACTCATGCAATTCTTGCAGAGCCAAGGCCACGCAGTGAGCGATCCCAATACCCTGAGCCTTGTTGCTGGACAAGAAGATTCTTGGCAGGCATAAGCAAGGTCAATTGTCTTGTTATGCTTCTGTAATTTCCCATGTTTTCGTGCAGAGAATGATCTCTGCCAAGGCTGTAGTTTCCCACGGTGTTTTTACAAATACAGTATTACAAAATACACAAATGCAATTTTACAAATACAAGAACAAACAAGTTATAAACATTAGCTTTGTAAACAGTAGTAACCTCTAGACTCACCAATTAGAGCTCAGTATCCAAGGTTGCTCAGCTTTCCCCTTGAGTCAGCTACATCCACCTGCTAAACATGCACAGAGTTACCCACATGAATTCAAGCTAAATAGATTAGCCTAAAGAGAAAGAGGTTCAGTATCGCAGCAAAAACCTGGACATTTCTCAGCTTTGCAGAGCCTAACATTTACTCCCAACACAACCCTTTCTTCTACCCATTCCCCAAGAACTATTCACACACCAAACCCGACGTTCATTTTCTCCTGCTCCACAGCTCCCTGCTGTGCTAAAAGACTTGCTAGTGTAGCTGAAAAAGGGACCTGTTCTTTCTGTGTGCTGACCGGCAGCACAACCAGACTATCGCAAGGAAATCGCAGAACAATTTACAGCTTAGCTGACTTTTAAAGATTCAAGAGCTTGGCCCAACAGGAGCTAAGCTTGTCTGACTGTTCCAAAGCAAACACCATTACATTTATAAGGAAGCAACCTATCCAAGGACACTGTGATACCAAAGAAAGGCAGTGCAAAAAAGCAGACAATGCTTCAGATGGAGCAAACCTCTGAAGAGTCAATGACTTCAAAAGAAGTGATTATGCTGCTGGACAAGGTAGTGCCTTTGCCCTGAGCTTTCAAAGCAGATCAGCAAGATACATGCTTGCCTCAGTGCTGAAGTTCCAGCTGAATGCACTGTTATTCTCTCTACTTCTACCTACTTACCAGAAGCAGCTTCCTCAGTATGCTCGTCCGCAGTGCCACATCTTCTTTTGCTGCGTCAAACACAAGGCCAGGAAGTGCATCCAGTAAGTAAACTCCCCAAGAGGTGAAGGACAGGAACTAATAAGAAAAAAAATAATTACTAAAATAGTTGCACTGAAGTAAAACAGAAAACTGATGTCAAAGCTGGAAACACAGTGCTCCAATCCCAAATCTGCTTCATGCCTTTAGCCCTTCCATTACCACTCTGCAGCCCCACGCAGTAGCTCACTCTAAACTGTACATGCATTCTCACTAGCTCCCGGTCAGTGGTACAGAGGGAAGGGACTGGGGCTTGACAAGGTCTGGTTTGTTCTCATTATGGTGACGGCGTATTGAAGCTCTCCGGCTTCCAGGCACAAAGGGGAAAATACTGTGACACGCCCTGACAACAGGGGGTCACGCTGCCAGGCCACCAGCAGCACAGGCAGCCATGCAGGCAGAGACCCAGATCCTGACTACAGGCAGGTCGCATTGCCTGCACCACGACTAAGTGGCTTGGCGCCGTCTTTGGAAAGAAGGGGCGAGTCCAGACCATCCCTCCGCTCGTGGACTTAGGGAAGACGCCCCTGTTACTGCACAGAGACCTGCTCTCCTTCCAGGGAGGCTTAAGCTAAGCTGCAGCAATTTTAACAGGTGCCTAAAGGACAAGCTCACTCACTCCCTCACATTGATAGACAAGGACAAGACAAACACAAACCAAAACGTCCCAAAAAGGGAGACGGTCTCTGTGCAGCCACTGTCTGGGGAGTCACCCTACTCACCAAGCAAGAGAGGAGAGCCTCAGACCATGCCCAGGGCTGCATGGAAGCCGGAGAGCTTCAACAGGCCAAGGGCCAGATGCTGTGACACGCCCTGACAACAGGGGGTCAGGCTGGGTAGGCCACCAGCAGGCAGAGAGCTGCTGGGGCAGAGGAGAGGGACAGGGAAATGGCCCTCCCCTGCTTACAGGGTGGCCTGGGGGTCCAAGAGAGCTCTATTTCCCCCTCGGGTGCGGAGACGCTGGCTCTCACCCTCCTTACAGGGTTGCCACGCTCTCCGGGCAGCCAAAGGAGCAAGACGGCCAAAGGCCAAAACCAAGAGTAGCAAAGACCTGAGCCCTGCTTACAGGGAGGTCGCCCAGCACACAACGCTCCTCAGGGCCCCCCAAAGGTGCCATCATGCTCTTACGTGACCTCGCCCTGTGCCCACAGGGATTCCCTTTGCCCAGGGTGCCTTTCTCATGCCCCCTCTTCTGCCCGACGCCGCTCCTCACCTCGCCGTTACACACGCCACCTCTTCTCTCTTCTCTTGACATGCAGCCTCTTCTTTTTTGATCTTCCAAGGTCAGGCTACATGCAAAATTACACAAAAATAAAAGTTCTTTGCTTCTTCAAGAAAGAAATAAACCTTAAAATCCCTTAAAATGTGGCTATACATTTATAAATAACCAGGTCCCCTATTATAATCAATATCTTATAGATATGATGTTCAAGTGAGAAGATATGCACAAAATGACCATAATTCCAGTGATTTGTACTTCTGAAGCAATTTTCCAGGTTCCCCATGTAAACCCATCCGATAAATAGAGGTATTCTAATGGAAAAAAAGTTTCCCAAGTATCCACTCTAGTCTAAAGACAAGTTCTCTCAGTGTCAGCTTACCACAAATAAATGATTGAGTTTAGCTCATAAATGTCATCTGAAAGCAAATTTAAGATTGCTGCCTCCAATTTCCATACTAAAATGGCAAGTTCCATGTTAAAGGCCACTGCCTGACACACAGGAAGAACCTTCTCCCAGTTTCACAACAAAGCTTTGGCACACAAGTACTTCAATTAACTAGGCAAGGATCTAATTACACTCCTTATAGAAAGGCTGATAGATACATGGGTTTATGTATTTCATTTTACAGTAACCAAAACTTAAACCTACCCATACACCTCAGAAACCATCACTGTTAAATTTTGCTCTCAAACATTTTTCTACCACAGCTTCCTTAACACAGATTTGATTAAGCATCACTGGGAAGTGTTCATGATTTCAGTTTCTGTGACTACTACTAGTAGCTTAGAGCTCTGTGCTCTGGTATAAACTGAGTACAGACTCTGGGACAGTAACTCCTCCAACACAAAGCTGGCATGAAACAAGAGGATTAAGTCTTATAGTAGTGCTATTACCACAAGGGTGTTGAGAGGTTAAGACTGGTGATAAGTGACAACAGCTTTTATTTAATCATCCACTTCAATGGGGTAAAAAAAGTCAAAAAAGTACTCATGTAAAAATTGAAGACTTTAAGAGCAAAGTAGAGCATATTGCCAGGAGAGCACAGATAGAGCATGTTACATCCTAGGAAGCTCATGCATAGAAGCCCTGATCATTACACTGCCCTGATTGGCACCAGTACAGAACATTATTTAACAGGTACCACCCATCAGGTTCTGCTTTTTTTCATTTAGCATTTGCACTTCTGTCTCTCCAGCTTTGCTAAATTCTTGTTCCAAGCATACAACCTGCTTTTTCCAGATGAAAACACACCAAACTCAAGCAAGTATAAAACCCAGCAACAAATTTCCACAATAACAACAAATACTCCTCTCCTGCAGCAGCCATCAAAATCCATACATCCTACATGTAGGCTTTCTAGAACATACTACACTTCATTGCATTGCCCTATGGGAGAAACTAGGCAGCCACTATGCAGACAGCTGACTCAAACATGTCTATGAAAAGCCATCACCCAACAGTTAGCATGACATCGCACAAAAAAACTAACTCAGCTCTCTAGCTTCAATAAAGACCTAGAAACACCAATTGATTAAGAACTCCAGTAGATATTACATACCCAAAATTGAAAGTAATCAAGAATTTAGAAAGATCATTCTGTAACCCATTAAAATTTCCCCTCTTTTCACCCTAAGGGAACTTCTCCATGCAGGGAGGAAAATGCCCACCCCCCAGAGATGAGCAAGTCTCTTAAAACATGATCATGAACTTTTCAAGTGAGATGTGGAGCAGTTAAGTATAAAAATTAAACCCTGTGTTTGTTTATTTTCTATTAGTCTGTGAGTGATTGAAAGGTTTTCTCCTGATGAAGAAAAGAGCAGCTCAGAAGCTGAATGCCAACAAAACTGCTCAGCTCCCCTCCATGGGTTAAGAAAGGATCAAATACCGAATTGGGTAAAAGTCTGACAAGTACTAAATCCAAGAAAATTGCTCTCTGCTTCTGACCATCTTGGCAGGGGAAAAAAAAAAAAAAAAAAAAGCTTTTTGTTATTTCTAATTTCTAATGACATGCACAGTTAGAACCAAATGTAACAAGAGCTAGTACTTGGTACTGTTTTCCTCTCTCTCCCCATAACTTAATAGGCTAATCCTCTAGCACTTGTTTCTAGAAGCTGAGAATACCATGCTGTGTGCAGGTTATGCTCACTTAGAGGGCACAAAGACTCAAAAATATCTCAGGAGCCCCAGTCCTATGAAGAACTCAGTTTTATGACTAACCCTGTGAACCTGGGCCAAAATCAATTCGATAGAAGGTCCAAGTTATCTAGAGCCAATGCAGAAGCACAAAATAGGCTATTGTAACAAGGACTAACTTTATACAACTGTACATATACAAATAATCACAAGACATACTTTTTAACTACATCATATACATATAACAAAGGGTCTCAATGCATTAAATCTAGCACCACTGCTGTATAGCCTTAAACATCTCTTCAGCAATGTAATCATTACCACCACACAGGTATACTTCCTTTCCATAAGGCATTCCTTCCCCAACCAGCATAGAAACAGGGTTAGACACAGCTGCAGCCTCCCAAACAAAATGATTCACTCACTGCCCTGAAGCAAAGTAACAGAAACCTCACCAGGCTGAATAAGATGGACCAACACCTGCATCACTGGTTCAACCAGCTCTGTCAGGCCTTGAACTCACCTGAGAGAGCAAACACCATGCTAAGACATCTTTTCCTAGCCAAACCCAGAAAGTGCACTATTGCGTAGCTGTGCACACACAATAGAACTTGTTCAGTTATTGAGACATGTAGGAAGTTTGATTAGTATCTGAATGTTTGCTTTTAATATCCTTGCAGCTCCTGCTTAGTCTTATTCTGAAGGGCTTTTAGCACCTGGTAGTTGTAGCAACTCTGAGGAGCACTAGAGCACACAAACACACAAACTAGCTTCCAAATGCATTTGAGACACATCAATAGAAGTTATGTTTGCAAATATACATAGAAACACTTAAACATGTTCAGCACACTGCTTTAAAAAGTAAAGTCTTATCAGTAAAAGTAGTAAGGCTCAACACTTACCTTGGTTTAGCTGCATTACAGATGACTGCTTGAGGCTGGCTGAAGCTCCTGGTAATGGATTTTGAATGGAGTTCGCTTTCTCCACCTCCTGTTTCAGAAGCCTCTTACTCTCTTTCGATGTACATCTTCCCATGTCTCTCCAATTAGCCAGTTAACTCAGTCAAACTGGGAGTTGTGTCAGCCTCAGCAAGACTCTCCCCACAAGCTTGATATGAAACATTGCAATTAAAAGCCATTTCCAAGTCCAATCACACATATAGCAGAGAAAGGGCACACCAGCCCCACATACTTTGCCTTGCAGTGGTACTTCTGGGGCAGCACTTCATGGCACTTGGAAAACAAACATAATTTGCTCCTTAGACTGCAGGCCTTTACCTGCAGCTCTTCACTGTAGTGCCTCAAACAGGTCTAAGGAGTTAGTTCATAACTCAGCAGCCAAATATTTTGCTCAAGGCAAAGAAATCCATGCAAAAGGCCCAGAGAAGCCCAGCTGTTCTCTGTGGATGAGGCAGTTGGTGAGGCAGAGCACACAGCACTCCCGGCTCCCTGGCAAGAGGCCCCTCTGGTGCCGCAGCACAGGCTCACCCTCAGAGCCGTATCCTCCACACTGCCCACAAACCTTGCAGGGATCTCCACAGCCCTCAGGAAACAAGAGCAGACCAGGCCACCTCTGGGCTCCCACAGCAGGAGAAGAGACCTCTGCCAGCCTAGGCCCAATTTCAAGGTACCCAAGAAGAGAAGGTCCAGCAGCAGCCAAGTCCAGCCAGGAGTCTATCAGGCTTGTGAACAAGCAGCAATCCAGTCCACAAATCACCATCAGGTCCAGCAATTGCCAAGCTGCTCTATAATCATATAGAAGATCAAGCCGGGCAGTCAGTCTGAAGTCCAGACTAACAATCTTCACAGGCAGGGACAGAGCTGAAGAGCAGCATTCCTCCAACAGAGTTCTAAAGAAAACTGAGGTACAGAGCTCGGTTTAAATAGGGCTCCTGGGTGTGGTCTGGTGCACAGGTGAGGCTGTTTAGGGTCATTAAGGCTTACTAATGCCCTCAGTGCCTTAACGAGGCACCTGAGAGCAATGGAAAATTCTAGTTCTATCCACAGGGCCCACAGAGTGAGGTGTGATTGCAGTGTTGTGATGGGGTTTTGTTCCATCTGTTAGCTGGTTGGTCTTCTTCCTCACCTAGCCCCAGAGACATTCTATCAAATGAATGTTCTGTGCATGAGAAGACGCAACCACTTCATTTGTGTGTGATTCAGTAAATCCTCTTGGAGACTTTATGATTCTGTTCAGTTCTGGGAGACTTTGGAAGAGTGGGTACATAAACACAACCCTCAGGAAGGCACACACCATTCTGAATGGGCAGTTCCTAATAGCCCCTGTACTGTTTATTTCACATTAATTTCACCCTACAATGAAGTAAGGTGTTCACTTTCCATTCAGATCTGAATAGAAATTTAAGACAGAATTTTTATTCTACCCATTCCTTACTAGTTTTAAACTGTTTTTGGTTACCTCTTAGATATTTATGGTCTTTTCTGTCCTGTTTTAAGCTGCTCTTGCCTATTTCTAATCTGCTTCAGGCTACCCATTT
Organism: Melopsittacus undulatus; assembly: GCF_012275295.1. Taxonomy (NCBI): domain Eukaryota; kingdom Metazoa; phylum Chordata; class Aves; order Psittaciformes; family Psittaculidae; genus Melopsittacus; species Melopsittacus undulatus. The sequence goes on along the minus strand of NW_022994463.1, from coordinate 22,646 downwards.
CTAACCTGGTCTTGCCCTTCATAGCTTGGTTTAACTCCTGTATGGTCATTTTTATCTTACTCTTCTCCGTTTCTAAACCTTTTTTAGATTCTTTTGGCAAATTGTAAACAATGGAGAGGCTTTTCCATCTTATTCTGCCCATTCCTTACTAGTTTTAAGCTGGTTTTGGCTCCTTCTTCAATATTTGTGGTCATTTCTGGCCTGTTTTAAGCTGCTCTTGCCTACTTCTAATGTGCTTCAGGCTATTTCTAACCTCTTGATGCCCATTTCTAATTCTTCTGAAGCCATTCTGGCAGTTTCCAAACCATTTTGGTCCATTTCCTACCCATTTCTAGCCTGGTCTTGCCCTTTCCTAACTTGGTTTAACTCCTGTATGGTCATTTTTATCTTATTTGTGTTTGTGTTTGGAATGATTTGGTTTTGTCAGACCTGGTTCTCAGGCTCCTCAGGAGCCCGGTTGCTTTGCTCTTGGGTCTGTGCATGTGATCCGGGCAGATGTGCTGCTCCGTCTGGGAGGTACTGTGCCTGTGTAGGTTATTCTCTGTTTGTTGGTGTCACAGCATGTGTAGTGTTTTGTGTGTGTGTGTTTGCCTTGGAGCTGCTCTACTCATGGTGTGTATTTGGGCCAGGTGCAGCATCTGTAGTGCAAGTCTGTGTGTATTATGATCAGAGGCAGATCTTGAGCATTTCCTTGGGATGGAGGTTACAGGTTCTGGGCTCAGCAATGGTCTCTAGACATAAAAGCTGTGTGGGTATTAACATAGTAGTTGTTTAGCAACTCGGTGATAATTTGGCCAGTGTTTTTGTTCAGATCTCTGCTCTGAAGCAGTTGTCAACGTGATGAAAGCAGGCTTGAAGCAAGGCTCTGTGGCAGAGATGCAGAGCAGCCGGCAGACACTCTTGCAGCCCCGACAGTGATCCCATAAGGATGACATGACAATGATCGGCAGGGCTGGAAGGGGGGGGGGGGTGGCGGGCGTTTCGGCGGCTGGCGCCGCTCGCTGTTGCCATCTTGTGTCCAGGTTAGGTACTGCAGCCCTGCCTCCGCGCATGAGCCGTGGTGCTCCCTGTCCCCGGAAGTGGCTGGTGTCACGTGGTGCCCGCCGGTTTCCGGCGGGCTGTAGCAAGCGCGGCTCCATGCGGCCGCAGTCTGGTGGCCGCCCGCCGGCTCCGGTCCCTCCGCGCCGTTTCGGTGTGGCAGGCGCAGCCCCCGGGAGCAGCATGGCGGCGGGCAGGGTCCGGGTCCAGGTCCGGGTCCCGGCAGCAGCAGGTGAGAGCCGAGCCCACCGCGGGGCCGGGCTTACCGGGGAGGGGAGCGGGCCCGGCCGCCCGGCCGTGCCTTGGACGTGCGCAGAGGGGCCTCTCCTGCCTGCTGGCCGCTCGGCACGGGAAGCCTCTCGGTGCTCGGTACTGAGGGGAGTGAAGGCACGGGGGGGGGGGGGGGGGGGGGGTTACCTGGAGGTCCGTAATTCACACTGTACCTGCACTGGGAGGGAAAGGGGCCAGGGTTGAAATAGCTGTTTCTAAAGCAGCCAAGGCGTTCCCTGCTTGTTTTCTCTGATCTAATCTTGTGCTTAGTTGGGAAATTAGACTGTTGACTGTAGCTTTAAGGTGCTGAAGGATCTGGAGACTGGGATTCTCGGAGAAATGAGAAGGGGGAAGGGTGCATTGCCCTCCTTTTGTTCTGCACACAGACCTTGCTGGGCTGAGCCCTGGGGGAGGCCAGCTCATCCCAGCCTTTCTGTTAAGGACTTCAGTTGCTGCTGTTGCTCTCCTGCTTTCGCCCGTCTTTGGACAACTGCTTAGCTCCAGTAAAGCCATCAGGCTTCTTCATAAATGCTTCTTATTCCAGATGCAGAGGCAGCTCAAGCACAGGCCCTCGCTAATGGCTGCAGTGGCTGCGGCTGTTGGGTTTCATAGGTAAGAATTTTTGTAGGGGATTGTCTCTCCTGTGAAATGCTTGCATGGGATTTGTCCATAAAAAAATCCCTCACTGTTCTCTTTTCTCCACTGCTTGGCTGTGAGAGCAGGAAGCAGCAGAATCCGTGGCAGAGATAGATAAAGAAGAGCACGGGGAAGAAGCAAGCCCAGATGGCAGGGAGAAAGAGAACCAGCAGTATCCAGGTCAGGCAGAAACTGCCCCTCCCAGAGCAGAGTCCCAACAGCTGAGAAGCTGGAGCATCATGCCCAGGGAATGGATCTTGCATGTTGGCTGTCTGAGAAGCTGCACAGTGAGAAACGGTCGCTAGGTTCAGGTAAGCCTCAGTAAGACTAATTCTAAACAATTAACAGGCATTTCCATTTTACTTCATCCCATTCCTGACTAGTTCTAAGCTATTTTTGGTTACTTAAGTATTTATGGTCATTTCTGGCCTGTTTTAAGCTGCTCTTGCCTATTTCTAATGTGCTTCAGGCTATTTCTAACCTCTTGATGCCCATTTCTAATTCTTCTGAAGCCATTCTGGCAGTTTCCAAACCATTTTGGTCCATTTCCTACCCATTTCTAGCCTGGTCTTCCCCTTCATAGCTTGGTTTAACTCCTGTATGGTCATTTTTATCTTACTCTTCTGCATTTCTAAACCTTTTTTAGATTCTTTTGGCACATTGTAAACAATGGAGAGGCTTTTCCATCTTATTCTGCCCAGTCCTTACTAGTTTTAAGCTGGTTTTGGCTACTTCTTTAGTATTTGTGGTCATTTCTGGCCTGTTTTAAGCTGCTCTTGCCTATTTCTAATGTGCTTCAGGCTATTTCTAACCTCTTGATGCCCATTTCTAATTCTTCTGAAGCCATTCTGGCAGTTTCCAAACCATTTTGGTCCATTTCCTACCCATTTCTAGCCTGGTTTTGCCGTTTCCTAGCTTGGTTTAACTCCTGTATGGTCATTTTTATCTTACTCTTCTCCGTTTCTAAACCTTTTTTAGATTCTTTTGGCACATTGTAAACAATGGAGAGGCTTTTCCATCTTATTCTGCCCAATCCTTACTAGATTTAAGCTGGTTTTGGCTCCTTCTTTAGTATTTGTGGTCATTTTTGGCCTGTTTTAAGCTGCTCTTGCCTATTTCTAATGTGCTTCAGGCTATTTCTAACCTCTTGATGCCCATTTCTAATTCTTCTGAAGCCATTCTGGCAGTTTCCAAACCATTTTGGTCCATTTCCTACCCATTTCTAGCCTGGTTTTGCCGTTTCCTAGCTTGGTTTAACTCCTGTATGGTCATTTTTATTTTACTCTTCTCCGTTTCTAAACCTTTTTTAGATTCTTTTGGCACATTGTAAACAATGGAGAGGCTTTTCCATCTTATTCTGCCCATTCCTTACTAGTTTTAAGCTGGTTTTGGCTACTTCTTTAGTATTTGTGGTCATTTTTGGCCTGTTTTAAGCTGCTCTTGCCTATTTCTAATGTGCTTCAGGCTATTTCTAACCTCTTGATGCCCATTTCTAATTCTTCTGAAGCCATTCTGGCAGTTTCCAAACCATTTTGGTCCATTTCCTACCCATTTCTAGCCTGGTCTTGCCCTTCCTAGCTTGGTTTAACTCCTGTATGGTCATTTTTATCTTACTGTTCTGCATTTCTAAACCTTTTTTAGATTCTTTTGGCACATTGTAAACAATGGAGAGGCTTTTCCATCTTATTCTGCCCATTCCTTACTAGTTTTAAGCTGGTTTTGGCTACTTCTTTAGTATTTGTGGTCATTTTTGGCCTGTTTTAAGCTGCTCTTGCCTATTTCTAATGTGCTTCAGGCTATTTCTAACCTCTTGATGCCCATTTCTAATTCTTCTGAAGCCATTCTGGCAGTTTCCAAACCATTTTGGTCCATTTCCTACCCATTTCTAGCCTGGTTTTGCCGTTTCCTAGCTTGGTTTAACTCCTGTATGGTCATTTTTATTTTACTCTTCTCCGTTTCTAAACCTTTTTTAGATTCTTTTGGCACATTGTAAACAATGGAGAGGCTTTTCCATCTTATTCTGCCCATTCCTTACTAGTTTTAAGCTGGTTTTGGCTACTTCTTTAGTATTTGTGGTCATTTTTGGCCTGTTTTAAGCTGCTCTTGCCTATTTCTAATGTGCTTCAGGCTATTTCTAACCTCTTGATGCCCATTTCTAATTCTTCTGAAGCCATTCTGGCAGTTTCCAAACCATTTTGGTCCATTTCCTACCCATTTCTAGCCTGGTCTTGCCCTTCCTAGCTTGGTTTAACTCCTGTATGGTCATTTTTATCTTACTGTTCTGCATTTCTAAACCTTTTTTAGATTCTTTTGGCACATTGTAAACAATGGAGAGGCTTTTCCATCTTATTCTGCCCATTCCTTACTAGTTTTAAGCTGGTTTTGGCTACTTCTTTAGTATTTGTGGTCATTTTTGGCCTGTTTTAAGCTGCTCTTGCCTATTTCTAATGTGCTTCAGGCTATTTCTAACCTCTTGATGCCCATTTCTAATTCTTCTGAAGCCATTCTGGCAGTTTCCAAACCATTTTGGTCCATTTCCTACCCATTTCTAGCCTGGTTTTGCCGTTTCCTAGCTTGGTTTAACTCCTGTATGGTCATTTTTATTTTACTCTTCTCCGTTTCTAAACCTTTTTTAGATTCTTTTGGCACATTGTAAACAATGGAGAGGCTTTTCCATCTTATTCTGCCCAATCCTTACTAGTTTTAAGCTGGTTTTGGCTACTTCTTTAGTATTTGTGGTCATTTTTGGCCTGTTTTAAGCTGCTCTTGCCTATTTCTAATGTGCTTCAGGCTATTTCTAACCTCTTGATGCCCATTTCTAATTCTTCTGAAGCCATTCTGGCAGTTTCCAAACCATTTTGGTCCATTTCCTACCCATTTCTAGCCTGGTCTTGCCCTTCCTAGCTTGGTTTAACTCCTGTATGGTCATTTTTATCTTACTGTTCTGCATTTCTAAACCTTTTTTAGATTCTTTTGGCACATTGTAAACAATGGAGAGGCTTTTCCATCTTATTCTGCCCATTCCTTACTAGTTTTAAGCTGGTTTTGGCTACTTCTTTAGTATTTGTGGTCATTTTTGGCCTGTTTTAAGCTGCTCTTGCCTATTTCTAATGTGCTTCAGGCTATTTCTAACCTCTTGATGCCCATTTCTAATTCTTCTGAAGCCATTCTGGCAGTTTCCAAACCATTTTGGTCCATTTCCTACCCATTTCTAGCCTGGTCTTCCCCTTCATAGCTTGGTTTAACTCCTGTATGGTCATTTTTATCTTACTCTTCTCCGTTTCTAAACCTTTTTTAGATTCTTTTGGCACATTGTAAACAATGGAGAGGCTTTTCCATCTTATTCTGCCCAGTCCTTACTAGTTTTAAGCTGGTTTTGGCTCCTTCTTTAGTATTTGTGGTCATTTCTGGCCTGTTTTAAGCTGCTCTTGCCTATTTCTAATGTGCTTCAGGCTATTTCTAACCTCTTGATGCCCATTTCTAATTCTTCTGAAGCCATTCTGGCAGTTTCCAAACCATTTTGGTCCATTTCCTACCCATTTCTAGCCTGGTTTTGCCGTTTCCTAGCTTGGTTTAACTCCTGTATGGTCATTTTTATCTTACTCTTCTCCGTCTCTAAACCTTTTTTAGATTCTTTTGTCACATTGTAAACAATGGAGAGGCTTTTCCATCTTGTTCTGCCCATTCCTTACTAGTTTTAAACTGTTTCTTTGTTACTTCTATTTGTGGTAATTTCTGTCCTGTTTTAAGCTGCTCTTGGTTATTTGTAATCTTCTTTAGGCTATTTCTAACCTATTGATGCCCACTTGTTTCTCTTTTGAAGCCATTCTGGCTGTTTCCAAGCCCTTTTGGTCCATTTCTTGTCATGTGTTGTCCCCCCCAATACGGCATCTGCTTTTCCCCACCACGCCAATTTGTCTTCCCCCCCGCCACTCCCCCCTGTTCTTCTATCCCGTATCCCACTCTTCACCCCTTTCTCATCATCTATCCCTTTTAACCGCCATTATTCCCACACCCCCACCCCCCTTCTCTACCATCTGTCCCCCCTAACAGCCATTCTCCCCCCCTTCCCCACTATCTCTCCCATTTAAACCCCTTTCCTCCGTCATCACAACAGTCTTCCCGCCCACCAAAGCCCGAACTAACCTTCGTCCAGCAAGTCTCGATCTTTACCGCGCCGAGCTAAACCCTGCTGAGCTCCGTAACCGTGCACGTACAGAAAACAAAGCTGCGTTCCAGCCCTCACCGCTGTCTGCTCCTTCCCGGGCACTGCCATCGCTCCCTCACAGAAAAGGACACCGCTGATTGGCCACCGGTCTCTAGGCGGGGAAAACGGTCCCTCAGCCGTGCGGCCCGGGATTGGACGGCGCTGACCCTCCGCCCCGCCCCCCCGGGTGGCTTCAGCTCTGCTCGGCTCACTTCGGGTTAGCATAGCCTGCGTTAGTTTACCACGGCTGTGTGGTTTGGCCTAGCCTGGGGAAGCATAGCATAGCCTCCATCCAGCGTGAGATTAAGATGAGTGAGATTAGACCTGGGTGAGATTGACTGGGGGGAGACTGACCCTAGTCAGATTTGTCCTGGGTCAGATTTGTCCCTGGTCAGATTACCCCAGGGGTCAGATTAGCTCGAGTCAGGTTAGTCCGGGTCAGATTAGTCCGGGTCAGATTAGCCCGGTCAGATTAGCCCAGGTCGGATTATCCCGGGTCAGATTAGCTTGGGTGACCCGGTTTGGATCATCCCGGGTCATTTAGCTCAGATAAGAGACAGGTGAGATTAGACGGGTGAGATTATCCTAGCCTCCTTAACTTAGTTTAGTCTGAGTTACCTCGAGTTAGTCTTGGTTAACCTGGATTAGCCTATCCTCAGTTAGCCTGGGTTAGATGAGCCTGGATTAGATGGGGTTAGCCTACCCTATCATAGGGCGGGGTATATGGGAGGACAATACTGGGGTTTTGGGGATATGGAGTCCCTACATGGGGGTCTGTGGGGGGATTTGGGGGTCTGGAGTCCCTGCATGGGGGTCTATGGGTGTATTTGGGGGTCTGGAGTCCCTACATGGGGGTCTGGGGGGATTTGGGGGTCTGAAGTCCCAGTATGGGGGTCTGTGGGGGGATTTGGAGTCCCTGTATGGGGGTCTATGGAGGGATTTGGGGTCTGGAGTCTCTCCGTGGTGTTTTGTAGGGGTGTGGAGACCCCTTATGGGGTGTATGGGGGAATACGGGGGGATATGGGGTTCTGGAGTCCCTAGATGACGTGTGGGGCAATAGGGGGGGGATACGGGGTTCTGTGGGGCTTTATGAGGGGTATCTGGAGTTCTGCATTCCCATTATGGGGTTCTGTGGGGGCCCTGCGAGCCCCGAGAGGAGGGAACGGGACGGGAACGGAGCTTCCGGCCGCGCCGCGCTCGTCAGGGCCATCTTGGAACAAAAAATGGCGGCAGCGCAGGCGCGGTGCGGCCGTTACCACGGCAACGCGGACGCCATGAGGGGTGAGGTGCCGTACTCAGGCTAGCACCTCACCAAGATGGCCGCCCCGTAGTGCCGTACGTCAAAATGGCGTCTCACTAATTTGGCCTGTCCCGGCGCCCGTACTCAAGATGGCGCCTATCAAGTGGCATCAGTGCACCCCCCCCCCCGTGCCCGCCCCTGTCTCCCCTCTCCCCATGGCGGCGCAGAGCCGCGCTCCCCCCCAGCCGCCTCCCTCCCCTCTCCTCACGGCTCCTGCTCCCGCACCTCTCTCTGCACCTCCTCCATGGCCGCCCTATGGCGGCGGGCGGGGCGGGGAGGGGCGGGAGGGGGCAGGAGGAGGAAGGGAACCGAGTGGTTCCGGGAGGAGCCGACACCTCCCATTGCCCCCCCCGCCGGGCACGGCTCAGCCCGGATCGGCACGGCACGGCTCGGCTCGGCCCAGGGTAGAACCGGGGCACCGAGGGGGTCTGGGGCAGGCCGGCAGCCGGAGGGGGGCAGTCGCGGGGGGGCGGCGCTGCTGTCCCGGCCTGCAGCGGGGACCGTGTCCCCCTTCCCATCCCTCCTGCCGGAGGCACTCGTGTTCCCCGCGGCCGCTCCGGGTCACGGTCTCCACGGCAACAGCTGCTGCCGCCGCTCCGGGTCACGGTCTCCACGGCAACAGCTGCTGCCGCCGCTCCGGGTCACGGTCTCCACGGCAACAGCTGCGGCCGCCGCTGCTGCACGGACTCGGCATCCACCACCGGCACGGCGCCACCACCGTGGTCTTTGGGGTACGGACAAACGGGGGGGGGGGGGAGAGACACTGGGGGTGCTGCGACCCATGGAGAGCCGCAGAAACAGTTTGCCAGGGCTTCCCCAAGGTGCTCGATTGTTTTGTTCTGTGTGCAGGATGTTTCTCATCACACCCCAAAGCTTTTCCAGGAGTCAAACGCATCGGTTTCCCTCTCTTCCCCCAAGAAAGGGGAAGTTTGTGGCCGGTTGCAATGATAGCACCTGGAGTGGTGCTGCCCTGAAACAGGATGAAATGGCTGCATCCTTCCGGGAGGCTGCCTCCGAAAGCAGAATTGCCCTGTGAGCTGGAGAGGTGCCCCTGCAGTGAGGGCCCGTGCCCAGGGAGGCATGGGGAGCTGGGGACTTGGCACTTTCCTGCCTATCATAGAGGACTGTGATGTACGATGGTAATGAATGCATCTTTATTTATAGATATGATACTATGAAATAGCTTTATTATCCCTTGCTAAAAATGCTTCCTTTTTTGCTTTCTTAGCAGTCAGTGCAAAAATTCAAGTTAATATCATAATATCATGGTAAAAGCTGCAAGCTCTGAAGTGGTACAGGCTGGCAGGAAGCTCCCAGTGTATGGTTTGGTGTGAGCAGCACCGATGTATTAGGTTTGGCATAGTAGTACATGGGTTTTTTTTCTTGTTTTTAGTGGCCATCTATGCCATCTATGCATCTATGCTTAACTTGTTAACAATTTATGTTCATATGTACGAGGAGGAGGAACATAAAGATGATGTAAGGATAGACAGGTTTGTAAAACCAGCCATTTCTTCAAGGGACGGCTGCTGCAGCAATACCCTGCTTGCACGATGCCCTATATGAGTGTCTGTTTTGAGCGAGTTTTACACGTGACCTGCACCCTGATCATGCGTTCTTTTTAGGCTGCACACCCGCCTATCGGCCTCATCAGCATTGATGCTGTGGACCCACATCAGTGGTTTCTTGAGCTTTGAGAAAAACCCAGTTCTTGTTCTTAGATAAATACAAGAACCCTTCTGTTTCAGAGCAGCGTGCAGCCATGTGCACACTGTGTGTGCCAGAACAGACCCTTTCAAGAGCTCCAGAAGACTTTTTTAGCCTCTTTCTTTCATCTGCAAGACCAAAAAGGAAAGAGAGGTTTCTGCAACTGGGAAGCAGGAGAAGAGAGCAGAGGTATGTCTGGTAATCGTAGCACATGCTTCTCTGACCTTGCCGAGAGAGGAAATCCATTTACTCTCTGCTTTCATCGATTGGTCTGTAATTTGCCTGTAGTTATCCTCCCCATTTCTACATTTTACAGAATCATGGAATGGTTCATGTTGGAAGGGACCTTAAAGCTCATCCAGCTCCAACCCCTGCCACAGGCAGGCAGGGACACCTCACACTAGAGCAGGTTGCTCCAAGCCCCTGTGTCCAACCTGGACTTGAACACTGCCAGGGATGGGGCAGCCACAGCTTCTCTGTGCACCCTGTGCCAGCGCCTCAGCACCCTCACGGGGAACAGCTTCTGCCTAAGAGCTCAGCTCAGTTTCCCCTCGGGCAGGTTCAAGCCATTCCCCTTGGCCTGTCCCTACAGGCCCTTGTCCCAAGCCCCTCTCCAGGTTTCCTGCAGCCCCTTTAGGCACTGGAGCTGCTCTCAGGTCTCCCCTTCAGGAGCCTTCTCTTGTCCAGGCTGCCCCAGCCCAGCTCTCTCAGCCTGGCTCCAGAGCATAGCTGCTCCAGCCCTCGCAGCAGCTCCATGGTTTCCTCTGGCTCGCTTGAGCAGCTCCACGTCCCTCTTGAGCTGGGGCTGAAGATGTGGATGCAGGACTTTGTTTCCTCTTACATTGGCATAATGCAGAGTGACACTTTAACAGCTGGACAGATGTAGATTCTCCTACCTGGGGCCAGTAAATGAGAGCAAAACCACATCCTCTGCTTGAACAAGGAAGAAATTATTTTGTTCACCTTGTTTACGTGCTTAATTCAAGAAGTTTTTTCCCTTCCAGTCAATTACATTCACGTAATTGAAAACATTGTCCCAGGAAATCTCAGCTTGGTTTGCTTTCCTGCTCGGAGACCATTGCGCTGCTTTTTGCTTAAACAGCAATTGCTTTGCTTGCAGGCTGTTTTGCAGCAGCTCTATGGCTATGGGGAATTACCAGTGTTTTTCTAATCATCCTGTTGGATGTTGTGACAATGCAGGTCCCCGGTTTCCTCTTGACATTTGGGTACTGCCAGCAGAGTTTGCAGCCCTTGGTGTTGTCTTTGTTGAATTAGGAGCTGCACTGCTGAGGAGAAGGCAAGGCCTGGAGGGAGGGAGGGAGAACCAGGAACAGGTCAGCCCCAGTATTTTTCTGTAATGAGGGTGGTAAAGCACTGGCAGAGGTTGGCCAGAGAGGTGGTGGATGCCCCATCCCTGGGGACATTCAAGGCCAGGCTGGATGTGGTTCTGAGCACCCTGATGGAGTTGAAGATGTCCCTGCTCATGGCAGGGGAGGTTAGACCAGATGACCTTTAAAGGTTCCTTCCAACCAAAACCATCCTGTGCTCATATGATTAGAACCCCAGGGAATGCAGGCATTTCCCTACAGCTGCTGAGGGTCTCTTTAGAAGCCCAAGGCCACAGTTACCCTTCTTTCTTAGGGAAGGGCTTCCCGTCCTCACGCTCTTTGGTGTGTCTGGTGGCATTGTGCCCATGCCGAAGCTTGTCTTTGGCACCTTGAGCTAAAGTGCTTCACTGACATGAGGTTAAATTCATCTGGAGGAGCCTGTTTTAATGCAGCCAGGGAGGGGAAACTGGCTTATTATTTGCAGTACTGAGCTCTGTTCAGCAGGTGGGTCACGGTAAATGTTTGCTGCCACAAGTACCAGTACCAGTGCGAGTAACACCCAGCTCTGGGCAAATGCACCTTGATTTCAACCTATTTGAACTGGTCACTTACCAGCATAGCAAGTATCACATCCTGCAGGCAAAGCTGCTCAGGTGCAGCTGATGGATCCCTGAGCCCAGCAGGAGGCCTGAGGCTGCTTTTCCATTTACCTCTAAGAGCAATGACATTGGAACCACGGCAGGACGTAGAGCTTTCGTGTGCATAACCCCAAATGTATCTGCCTTTCCTAGCCTGCCAGGCAGGCAGCGTTAGTGCCGCTTTCTAGCTCACTAAAGGGTATTATCTGCTCAACATTTTCCAGTGACAAGACTTCACCTGTACCGTAGCTGATGGTGGGCTCACAGACCAGAACACACACAGCCTATTGCACAGATCGGCTTTCCTGGCAGCCCCGGGCAGCACTTGCAGGGACAGAGGTGTGTACTTAGCCCCTGATTCCAAGAAGATGCCGTAACATGGCTGTTTCTAACTCATTTATGCCCACTTCTAAACTGTTTTATTTGCTATTTCTAAATTCTTTCTGCCATTTCTAACCCGTGTTTTGGTCACTTCTAACCCTTTTAAAGCCATTTCTTAAAATTTCCCTCTTTTTTTTTTTGCCCTTTTCTCACTCTGTTTAAGCCACTTTTTTATTTCTCTAACCCATTTTTTCCCATTTGTCAGCAGCTTTAAGCCTTTTTTGACGATTTCTAACACAATTGTGGCCACTTCTAACTAGATTTAAACCCATTTTTAGCCATTTGCAACCCTTATATGTCCAATTCTAACCTGGTTTAAGCCGTTTTGTCCATTTCTAAACTATTTTTTCTTCTAACCATTTTTTTTTGCCACTTCAAACACATTTTTGCCCATTTCTGAGCCTGGTTTAAGCCATTTTTCCCCATTTCTACCCTATTTTAAGCCATTTTAGTCTATTTCAAAACAATTCATGGCCATTTCTATCCCAGTTTTTCCCCATTTCTTACCAGTTTTAAGCCGTTTTTGGCAATTTCTAACCCATCTTTCCCATTTCTAACCCCTTTAAAGCTTTTTTGGGGGCTATTTCTGACCTGTCTGTGGCTGTTTCTGTCCCATATTTATCCACATCTTCCGCATTGTAGGCCATTTTTGCCCACTTCTAACCCATTTTTACCCATTTCTTGATTGTTTTAATCCATTTTGGGCCACTTGTGTTCCACTTTGGACCATTTGTAAGGTGTTTTGAACCATTTTTTTCATTTTCTAACCCATGTTTGCCCATTTCTTATCTCATTTTAGGTATGGGACGCCTAAAAAAAGTTACTGAAAGAGACTAAAAGACAAGGACAGCTGGAAAAAAACATGAATGAAAAAGGAAATAAAATGTGTAAAGAAAATATAAAGCAAAAGAGAAGAATGTGATTATAAATCCCCACAAAGCAAACACAAAGCAATAAAAGTCTGAAAGAATCTCGAATAGAAGTTCCCTGAGCAACTTTGCCCCAGCCCCAATATTGCAAACTGTCCCCACTCAGCAGCTGGGGTCCCCTGAGGCTGTCAACGGGGAGGGGAGCCGCCGTTGCCCTCAGGCCGTTGCTTCTGCAGCGTGTGCTGCCACCTCGTGTCCAAGTATCGGTACTGCAGGTGCTGGAGGTGGGGGGGCACGGCGTAGCTCAGGGCACTGCTCGCTGCTGCCATCCTGTGTCCAAAGCTCGGTACTGCAGGTGCCGGAGATGCGGGAGGGGAAGCAAAGGGGTGGCTCAGAGCAAAGGGAGGTGCTGCCCACCTGTGGCCAAAACTACGAACTGCACGCCAAGAGGCCGGAGCCGCCCGAAGGGAACCGAGCGGAGCCGAAGCCGCCTGACGGGGACGGAGCCGCCCGAAGGGAACCGAGCGGAGCCGAAGCCGCCTGAGGGGGACGGAGCCGCCCGAAGGGAACCGAGCGCAGCCGAAGCCGCCTGAGGGGGACGGAGCCGCCCGGAGGGACCGGAGTGGCTTCCATGGGGTCCCAGGGGAGCCGACAGCTGCCATTGCCCCCCCCGTTTGCCTCCGCCGAGTCCCGTTACCCCCATGATTCGCCTCGGCTCGGTACGGTACGGTCCGGGCCCGGTTCGGCGGCACAAGCCGCACCCCGACTGGCTGAGACGCCTGTCAGTCACTCTTAGTCCCGCCCCGCTTCCGTTCGGCTTCTACACTGGCCCCCCCACTCCTCTGATTGGCTGCGGCGCTTGTCAGTCACGCCTAGTCCCGCCCGGCGCCGGCGGCGCCCCCCCCACTCCTCTGATTGGCTGCGGCGGTTGTCAATCACGCTTAGTCCCGCCCGGCGCCGACGGCGCCCCCCCCACGCCTCTGATTGGCTGCAGCGGTTGTCAATCACGCTTAGTCCCGCCCGGCGCCGACGGCGCCCCCTCACTGCTCTGATTGGCTGCGGCGGTTGTCAATCACGCTTAGTTCCGCCCGGCGCCGGGTCCGCCCCCCCACGCCTATGATTGGCTGCTGCGGTTGTCAATCACGCTTAGTCCCGCCCGGCGCCGGCTCCGCCCCCCACTCCTCTGATTGGCTGAGGCGCACGTGACCCGCTCCTAGCCACGCCCCTCTCCGGCTCCGCCCCCCCACTCCTCTGATTGGCTGATGCGCACGTGACCCGCTCCTAGCCACGCCCCTCGCCGGCTCCGCCCCCCCACTCTTCTGATTGGCTGATGAGCACGTCACCCGCTCCTAGCCACGCCCCTCTCCGACACCGGCCCCCCACTCCTCTGATTGGCTGAGGCGAAGCCGAACCCTCCCGAAGCGGCGGAACCGGCCGAAGAGAACCGAGCGGAGCCGAAGCCGCCTGAGGGGGACGGAGCCGCTCGGAGGGATCGGAGTGGCTTCCACAGGGTCCCAGGGGAGCCGACAGCTGCCATTGCCCCCCCGTTTGCCTCCGCCGAGTCCCGTTACCCCCATGATTCGCCTCGGCTCGGTCCGGTACGGTCCGGCCCCGGTTCGGTGGCACAACCCGCACCCCGATTGGCTGGGACGCCTGTCAGTCACTCTTAGTCCCGCCCCACTTCCGTTCGGCTTTCTACACTGGCCCCCCCACTCCTCTGATTGGCTACGGTAATTGTCAATCACGCTTAGTCCCGCCCAGCTCCGGCGGCGCCCCCGCACCCCTCTGATTGGTTGCGGCGCACGTCGCCCGCTCGTAGCCACGCCCCTCTCCGACACACCCCCCCCACTCCTCTGATTGGCTGAGGCGAAGCCGAACCCTCCCGAAGCGGCGGAACCGGCCGAAGAGAACCGAGCGGAGCCGAAGCCGCCTGAGGGGGACGGAGCCGCCCGAAGAGAACCGAGCGGAGCCGAAGCCGCCTGAGGGGGACGGAGCCGCCCGGAGGGACCGGAGTGGCTTCCATAGGGTCCCAGGGGAGCCGACAGCTGCCATTGCCCCCCCCGTTTGCCTCCGCCGAGTCCCGTTACCCCCCATGATTCGCCTCGGCTCGGTCCGGTACGGTCCGACCCCGGTTCGGCGGCGCAACCCGCACCCCGACTGGCTGAGACGCCTGTCAGTCACTCTTAGTCCCGCCCCACTTCCGTGCGGCTTCTACACTAGCCTCCCCACTCCTCTGATTGGCTGCGGCGCCTGTCAATCACTCTTAGTCCCGCCCAGCTCCGGCAGCGCCCCTCCGCTCCTCTGATTGGCTGCGGCGCACGTCACCCCGCTCGTAGCCACGCCGAAGAGAACCGAGCGGAGACAAAGCCGCCTGAGAGGGACGCAAGGTCCCAAACGCTACTGCGCATGCGTAAGATCCCAGACGCTACTGAGCATGCGCAAGGTTTCAAGCGCTACTGTGTATGCGCGAGGCACTAGACGCTACTGCGCATGCGCGGGACATCAAAAGCTTATGCGCATGCGCAGGCTCCCGTACGGTACTGCGCATGCGCGGTATCACAGACGCTACTGCGCATGCTCGAGACCCGAAACGGTACTGCGCATGCGCGACATCCCAGACGCTAATGCGGTACGGAACGGCTCGGCACAGGTCAGTTCGGCCCAGGGTAGAACCGGGGCACCGAGGGTGTCTGGGGCAGGCCGGCAGCCGGAGGGGGGCAGTCGCGGCGGGGCGGCGCTGCTGTCTCGGCCTGCAGCGGCGACCGTGTCCCCCTTCCCATCCCTCCTGCCGGAGGCACTCGTGTTCCCCGCTGCCGCTCCGGGTCACGGACTCCACGGCAACAGCTGCTGCCGCCGCTGCTGCACGGACTCGGCATCCACCTCCTGCACGGCGCCACCACCGTGGTCTTTGGGGTACGGACAAACCCGGGGGTGGGGCGGAGAGACACTGGGGGTGCTGTGACCCATGGAGAGCTGCAGAAACAGTTTGCCAGGCCGTCCCCAAGGTGCTCGATTGTTTTGTTCTGTGTGCAGGATGTTTCTCATCACACCCCAAAGCTTTTCCAGGAGTCAAACACATCGGTTTCCCTCTCTTCCCCCAAGAAAGGGGAAGTTTGTGGCCGGTTGCAATGATAGCACCTGGAGAGGTGCTGCCCTGAAACAGGATGGAATGGCTGCATCCTTCCGGGAGGCTGCCTCCGAAAGCAGAACTGCCTTGTGAGCTGGAGAGGTGCCCCTGCAGTGAGGGCCCGTGCCCAGGGAGGCATGGGCAGCTGGGGATTTGGCACTTTCCTGCCTATCATAGAGGACTGTGATGTACGATGGTGATGAATGTATCTTTATTTATTGATATGATACTATGAAATAGCTTTATTATCACTTGCTAAAAATGCTTCTTTTTATTGCCTTCCTAGCAGTCAGTGCAAAAATTCAAGTTAATATCATAATATCACCACTGCAAGCTCTGAAGTGGTACAGGCTGGCAGGAAGCTCCCAGTGTATGGTTTGGTGTGAGCAGCACCGATGTATTAGGTTTGGCATGGTAGTACATGGGTTTTTTTCTTGTTTTTAGTGGCCATCTATGTCGCAGCAGCAGAAGTGGATTTGTGTACTGCTGTGTGGGTGCTCAGTTTCCTGTGTTTAATTGCATGTTATGTACAAATAAGTACATGGTGGAAACAGTGGCCTTAGCATCTATTCTCCATCCACACAGCTCTCCCTCCTGAAGCTGCGATACAGTGATCAAAGACCACAGTCAAAGCTGGAGTCATGTCACTGAGGACAGAAGCACAAAATTCAAGTTAATAGCAGAACCTTTGGAGAGAGTTGCGCCGTTTTAGCAGGAAAGACCAAAA
The DNA here is from genome assembly GCF_012275295.1 of Melopsittacus undulatus. NCBI lineage: Eukaryota > Metazoa > Chordata > Aves > Psittaciformes > Psittaculidae > Melopsittacus > Melopsittacus undulatus. The sequence goes on along the minus strand of NW_022994463.1, from coordinate 6,418 downwards.
AGGAAAGAGAGGTTTCTGCGACTGGGAAGCAGGAGAGGAAAGCGGAGGTATGTCTGGTAATCGTAGCGCATGCTCCTCTGACCTTGCCGAGAGAGGAAATCCATTTACTCTCTGCTTTCATCGATTGGTCTGTAATTTGCCTGTAGTTATCCTCCCCATTTCTACATTTTACAGAATCATGGAATGGTTCATGTTGGAAGGGACCTTAAAGCTCATCCAGCTCCAACCCCTGCCACAGGCAGGCAGGGACACCTCACACTAGAGCAGGTTGCTCCAAGCCCCTGTGTCCAGCCTGGCCTTGAACACTGCCAGGGATGGGGCAGCCACAGCTTCTCTGTGCACCCTGTGCCAGCGCCTCAGCACCCTCACCGGGAACAGCTTCTGCCTCAGAGCTCAGCTCAGTCTCCCCTCTCTTGGGCAGGTTCAAGCCTTTCCCTCTTGGCCTGTCCCTACAGGCCCTTGTCCCAAGCCCCTCTCCAGGTTTCCTGCAGCCCCTTTAGGCACTGAGCTGCTCTCAGGTCTCCCCTTCAGGAGCCTTCTCTTGTCCAGGCTGCCCCAGCCCAGCTCTCTCAGCCTGGCTCCAGAGCAGAGCTGCTCCAGCCCTCGCAGCAGCTCCATGGTTTCCTCTGGCTCGCTTGAGCAGCTCCACGTCCCTCTTGAGCTGGGGCTCAAGATGTGGATGCAGGACTTTGTTTCCTCTTACATTGGCATAAATGCAGAGTGACACTTAACAGCCGGAAAGATCTAGATTCTCCTACCTGGGACCAGTAAATGAGAGCAAAACCACATCCTCTGCTTGAACAAGGAAGAAATTATTTTGTTCACCTTGTTTACGTGCTTAATTCAAGAAGTTTTTTCCCTTCCAGTCAATTACATTCACGTAATTGAAAACATTGTCCCAGGAAATCTCAGCTTGGTTTGCTTTCCTGCTCGGAGACCATTGCGCTGCTTTTTGCTTAAACAGCAATTGCTTTGCTTGCAGGCTGTTTTGCAGCAGCTCTATGGCTATGGGGAATTACCAGTGTTTTTCTAATCATCCTGTTGGATGTTGTGACAATGCAAGTCCCTGGTTTCCTCTTGACATTTGGGTACTGCCAGCAGAGTTTGCAGCTCTTGGTGTTGTCTTTGTTGAATTAGGAGCTGCACTGCTGAGGAGAAGGCAAGGCCTGGAGGGAGGAGGGAGAACCAGGAACTGCAGGTCAGCCCCAGTATTTTTCTGTAATGAGGGTGGTAAAGCACTGGCAGGGGTTGGCCAGAGAGGTGGTGGATGCCCCATCCCTGGGGACATTCAAGGCCAGGCTGGATGTGGTTCTGAGCACCCTGATGGAGTTGAAGATGTCCCTGCTCATGGCAGGGGAGGTTGGACCAGATGACCTTTAAAGGTTCCTTCCGACCAAAACCTTTCTGTGCTCCTATGATTAGAACCCCAGGGAATGCAGGCGTTTCCCTACAGCTGCTGAGGGTCTCTTTAGAAGCCCAAGGCCACAGTTACCCTTCTTTCTTAGGGAAGGGCTTCTCGTCCTCACGCACTTTGGTGTGTCTGGTGGCATTGTGCCCTTGCTGAAGCTCGTCTTTGGCACCTTGAGCTAAAGTGCTTCGCTGACATGAGGTTAAATTCATCTGGAGGAGCCTGTTTTAATGCAGCCAGGGAGGGGAAACTGGCTTATTATTTGCAGTACTGAGCTCTGTTCAGCAGGTGGGTCACATTAGATGTTTGCTACCACAAGTACCAGTACCAATGCGAGTAACACCCAGCTCTGGGCAAATGCACTTTGATTTCAACCTATTTGAACTGGTCACTTACCAGCATAGCAAGTATCACATCCTGCAGGCAAAGCTGCTCTGGTGCAGCTGATGGATCCCTGAGCCCAGCAGGAGGCCTGAGGCTGCTTTTCCATTTACCTCTAAGAGCAATGACACTGGAACCACGGCAGGACGTAGAGCTTTTGTGTGCATAACCCCAAATGTATCTGCCTTTCCTAGCCTGCCAGGCGGGCAGCGTTAGTGCCGCTTTCTAGCTCACTAAAGGGTATTATCTGCTCAACATTTTCCAGTGACAAGACTTCACCTGTACTGTAGCTGATGGGGGGCTCACAGACCAGAACACACACAGCCTATTGCACAGATCGGCTTTCCTGGCAGCCCCGGGCAGCACTTGCAGGGACAGAGGTGTGTACTTACCCACTGATTCCAAGAAGATGCCGTAACATGGCTGTTTCTAACTCATTTATGCCCACTTCTAAACTGTTTTATTTGCAATTTCTAAATTCTTTCTGCCATTTCTAACCCATGTTTGGTCACTCCTAACCCTTTTAAAGCCATTCTTTTAAATTTCCATCTTTTTTTTGGCCCTTTTCTCACTCTGTTTAAGCGACTTTTTTATTTTTCTAACCCATTTTTTCCCATTTGTCAGCAGCTTTAAGCCATTTTTGACCATTTCTAACACAATTTTGGCCACTTCTAACTAGATTTAAACCCATTTTTAGCCATTTGCAACTCGTATATGTCCAATTCTAACCTGGTTTAAGCCATTTTGTCCATTTCTAAACTATTTTTTCTTCTAACCAATTTTTTTGCCACTTCAAACACATTTTTGCCCATTTCTGAACCTGGTTTAAGCCATTTTTCCCATTTCTACCCTATTTTAAGCCATTTTAGTCTATTTCTGAACAATTCATGGCCATTTCTATCCCAGTTTTGCCCATTTCTTACCAGTTTTAAGCCGTTTTTGGCAATTTCTAACCCATCTTCCCATTTCTAACCCCTTTAAAGCTTTTTTTGGGGCTATTTCTGACCAGTCTGTGGCTGTTTCTGTCCCATATTTATCCACATCTCCCGCATTGTAAGCCATTTTTGCCCACTTCTAACCCATTTTTACCCATTTCTTGCTTGTTTTAATCCATTTTGGGCCACTTGTGTTCCACTTTGGACCATTTGTAAGGCGTTTTGAACCATTTTTTTAATTTTCTAACCCATGTTTGCCCATTTCTTATCTCATTTTAGGTATGGGACGCCTAAAAAAAGTTACTGAAAGAGAATAAAAGACAAGGACAGCTGGAAAAACATGAATGAAAAAGGAAATAAATAAAACGCGTAAAGAAAATAAAAAGCAAAAGAGAAGAATGTGATTATAAATCCCCCCAAAGCAATAAAAGCCTGAAAGAATCTCGAATAAAAGTTCCCTGAGCAACTTTGCCCCAGCCCCAATATTGCAAACTGTCCCCACTCAGCAGCTGGGGTCCCCGGAGGCTGTCAACGGGGAGGGGAACGGCCGTTGCCCTCAGGCCGTAGCTTCTGCAGCGTGTGCTGCCACCTCGTGTCTAAGCGTCGGTACTGCAGGAGCTGGAGGTGGGGGGGGCACGGCGTAGCTCGGGGCACTGCTCGCTGCTGCCATCCTGTGTCCAAAGCTCGGTACTGCAGGTGCCGGAGATGCGGGAGGGGAAGCAAAGGGGTGGCTCAGAGCAACGGGAGCTGCTGCCCTCCTGTGGCCAAAACTGCGTACTGCAAGTAGAGAAACAACTGTAAAACTGAAGCTTTGCAGGAATCCCGCGATTGGCTGAGGCGCCTGTAAATCACTCCTAGTCTCGTCCGCTTCGACACCGCCCCCCCTTCTATTTCGATTGGCTGAGGTGCCTGTCAGTCATTTGCATCCAAAATCTGCAGTGTCCGCTCTCGGCTGCCCAGCAGAGTGAGTAGAGCATGAACGTTTGGCGTCTGCTCCCACAGCCGAAGAGCCAGGAGGGAATATATATGCACATATATCTATGTATGCATTTAAATTTTTATAGTTACTACATGGATTCCTCCTGGGAAAAAGAAGAAAGAGGCAGAATTCACATGAAGCAAACCTGAACGGCACTCAGATACCGCTGTGGACATGCTTCAGCAGACACCAAACTGAGAAGAGTAAGGAGGCATTATGGGCTGTGAAAAGAAACATTCCTGTGCCCCAAACAAGTTTCAGAGAGAAACAGGCACATAAATCCTTAACTTAAGTCTGCATAATTTCTTCAGCATATGTCTAACCCTGGATAGGCCTAAAATCATTCTTTGACCACTTAGTTTATAGATCCTCACAGTTTTGTTTTCTGAACAGAGGAGGTTGAGCAGCTGGGTACAGCTCCTGCCTGAGCCCTCCTGGAACACAGGACCTAGTAGGAGTACAGTGACAATTCCTGAAGGAACATGCCAGATACACATCCATAGCCTTGAGCTTGGCACAACTGCAGTGTTTGTGGCCATTTGTATTTTAAAATACACATCTGACTTCTACATGCCATGGTTTCATGGTGAGAAAGCTCAGCAAGGAGGTATAGGTTCAGAAAACGTATCATTAGTTTATATTCATTAGGAATGGGAAACTGTGGCTGCCCATGTAGGTGTGAAGTTCTTATCAAAGTCTGCACAGTGTTGTGCTCTGTTACTCCTAGTAACCTCCTTGTAAGCAGATTAAAGATGTCCCAAAAGAGAAAATATTTTTCACTGAAAGTACCAAAGAAGAAAAATATTTTTTTCAGAATTTTCAGGGATGAAAATAGGAAACAAAAGAGGAAATTTAGTTCATTGTAGCTGTTAATTTTAAGAGAATTAATGATTCTGATCATTGCATCAAATCATACTTAATAAGAGTGAATCATCTCATCCAATCTCTGCTATCTACAAATTAGAAGTTTGATCCAAATGAGTTATCTGGACTCTTTCAGTGGGGATAGTATATCTAGAGGATATTCTTCTCCATTTTAAGTATTGATAGAATGGTCACATTCTGCAGGTGCTGTATCTTTCCATTAGTGATACATTCATCTAAACTAATCATCAAGGTTCATGCCTGTTTTAGATGGCTAAAGTTGAAAGAAAGTAAGTCTGCCTTTTTGTAGACATAATTTTGTGTGTAGTCAGTATGTTCAAGGAATGCCTTCAGGCAGCTGCAGACAAAGCAGCAAAGAAAAATATATATGCTCACTAATATCTGGAAAAACTCTTCATGTTGCAATTGTATTCCTGTATCCATAATGGCTTTTGGGACTGTGGGACCCAGGTTTGTAGGGAACTCATCTTTTGTAAGATCAGATGACAAAAAAGTGGGCTGGATTTGAGGAGCACAAAATTGTCTGCTATTTATCTTTGTTGTATTAACAAGAGAACTCCCTTTCAAGGATTCTGAAGCATCATCTAATAGGTATGAGTAATAATAGCAACAATAGCAATCAAATATTACAAACATACACAGGTAGTTAATGTTAAATAACAAAATATAAATAAAGTCTGTTCAGATCTGGATTCAAAGTGCTAACAGTGATGATGATGAATGTTATTGAAATACTGTTAATGCAAACACATGCTAACATATGTCCTCTGCATCTTTTGTAACTTAATATATGCTAAAATATCAAGCAGGCCTAAGGAAAAAGAACAAAAAAGATACTATAATATGGCCATAATAGAGTTATAAAACCGAGTGCCTCTCCAAGCCTCAATTTACGTATTTAAATGATCTTTGCCTTAAACAATGGTTGTAAGCAGACAGACATATGGTAAATACCTCCGATCCCATTCTGTGCTATTCAGAGTGAGCAAGCTGGTCAGGGGGGGAGGGTTCGGTATGAAAAGTGATCTAGTGTTATGTACACTCAAGTAACCCCTCATGAGGAAGAAGAGGGAGGGAAAAAAGAAAAACTTTGTGAAAAGAGGGGGAAAAAAGAGCCTTGCAAAGCAAAGCTGAACACTTTGCTGCTGTGCGGCGAGAGTGAGGAACGGTCCCCCCTGCCGGGGAAGTTGATGAATAATCCGCAGATCTCAAGCTGAGCCTTGGCTCCGAGCGGCTGGTATCCCATACTAACACTAATCAACCAGTATGAAACATCCATTTTAAACGCAAATGAGGGGGGCCTTTTCAAAGGAGACCCAAGGAGGGGAGGAAGGGGGAGTTCAAAGCTCAAAATGGTGCTTTCTTTCTCTCTCTCCCTTTTTTCCTAAAGAAGACAGAAATATGGTTGGTTATTATCTAAGTTATTGCTACAAAGAATTTGAAAATAAAAGATAAGCTTTCAGAGGAAGCTCAGTAATTTTCATAAAGAAGGACTTAAAACAGATGTGCCCTCTTTAATCGGGGTGTGCTTGAAAAAATACAAATGCATTTTTAACATAGCAGGGGGAGAAACCATACGGTTACACATTGTCTCCTGGGCAAAAATAATTAAAAAAACCTCTCACTGCATGAAGCCTCTCACAAATAGCCACCACCAGAACTTCTTATCTAGCAAGAAGTCGGGTGGGGGATTAGCCACTGTTTAGAAAGCAGGAAAATGTCTTATGTTGTTTGCTGTTATTTTCACTCTAGCTTTTTCGTATTCAAAAACAGCTAAAGTAAATGAACATCTTCATCAGGGTCAGTATGGGACTGCCAGTAAACCCCTAA